>NC_055975.1:7724285-7926785 GCF_018492685.1 Alosa sapidissima
GGAAGATGGTGTGATGTTTATGGCTTTCAGCTGCCATTCAAACCCCTCTGCTTCTGTCCACTCCATTCCCACAAACAACAACAACAACAACAACAACACATTCCCACAACTGCAACGCCAAGAACAAACAACAATCGCAAAAAAGCATCTTCTGAGGTGATGTATTGGTGATTAGACACATTGATAGACCGCGCATGTGATTTGATCGCACAATGGGCGAAATAACCCAAAAGCAAGAACAGAAGCCAGATAATTGAATGAGCCACAATTAATCTCTCACTTACTGAATTATTAACAGCCGCGCAAAGTCGATGAAGCGGTGAGATTATCTGGCTGACAGTCAGGTGTTTGATGGCCACCTTCCTGAGGCGCACACAGCCTTACCTTGCATGTTTAATGGCGGGGGCGTGTGATTGAGTTCAGCCTCCAGCAGGCCGACTGGTCCACACGCTTCTCTCCCGTTGGTGCAGATGCACAATAATATGATGGAGTGAGTCGAGCCACTTCCAGAAATAAGCGGAGACAAGCTGCTGCTTTGCCAAATATGTTACCTGGACTTGCATGAGCAGGCGGCATAAATACTGGATGTATGGCATGCAAATGCATATGTGCTTGTGTGTGTGTGTGTGTGTGTGTGTGTGTGTGTGTGTGTGTGTATGTGTGTGTGTGTGTCCAATCAGTGAACAGCTGAGGGGAAGAGTGCTGACAATTGCATTAACCCAATGTGATATAATAAGAGGTGATTTGAAAATATGTCAGGATGCGCAAACATTGTAATGGTCCATTGTCTTCCAAATGCCCATTTCCAAATGGCACCCTCTAGAGCCATCTCACCGGTGAATAAGCTTATGCTTGATTACAGTATTAGATATGTGATATGAATTTCAAAAGAGCAAAACAAAGTGTTTGGAATGAAATAGGAAGATACACATGCCAACTGCCTAGCAATTTACATTTGTTTAGCTAGTAATGGGAATATTTACAATAGAAAAGTATTCCCGAGAACACATTGGCAGGCTCAGGTCAGTGTGATGTCACTCCCTTGTATCAATGAAACATGAAGCTATTGTGCCTTCTTCTGTCTTTGTCTTCATCCACAAGCTCTATCCACTAGTTCATTTGGAAATGCACTGTTATGCTAAATTAATATTGAGTGTTCTCTCCCATTCACCCTGCAATTAATAGATGTTGGTAATAATCCGACCAATAGCTTTCTTTCAGCTTGTCCCATATCCATCACTAAGTTAAAAATAAATTAAAATCAATACGCTCCTTGAGTCTCGGGACAGTGTCATTGCTTTCAATGGTGGGAGTCCAGCCTGAATAACAACTATTGATCTCCTCTCGGAATATTCTCTTTTATCACCTCCGCGGCACCAGATAAGTATTCCTTTTTTCTCCCCTCTCCGTGGAAATAGTGTCAGGCTGGCGACACACTATGTTGCGTTTGTTCTTATCGTGCGTCCGCTTTGATAAATAAATGCAAAGATCGGAGCGATGGCGAGGAGGGGAAAACAAAAGTGGAGCTGGTCTGATAACAGGCCGGCTAAAGTTGGGGGATTTAGGCTTCAAACACCGCCACCGCTGCCGACACCATCACTCCCCCCGGTGTTTGGAGAGGCGTTGAGTAAACAGCTCTCTAAACACACACACACACACACACACACACATACACACCAACTCTCACACATGGAGATGGACACACACACAAACATGCCTGCAGACACATGCAGACGATTGCACAAACAAAATGAGACACACAGACACAGATAGACATACACAGCCATATAGGCACACACACACACACACACACACACACACACACACACACACACACACACACAGAGCACATACACACAGCACATTCTCAATTCATCATGGCTACCTCCTCTTTTTTTATGTTTTGTGACACATTTGTTTGTCTCTATGCATGTGTGTGTGTGCATGAGTTTGTGCATGCTTGTGGGTCTTTGTGTGTGTGTGTGTGTGTGTGTGTGTGTGTGTTGAATGGGTGGTGGATTTGGAGCTGGGGAGCCGGCTCTGAGATAGTGTGTGTCAGCAAACATTGACTCTGCTTTATCAGAATGAGGTGGCGGGCGAGAGCAGCTAGCAGGGAGGGCGGCTTAATCACTGTCCACCGAGAGCACATTCCTGGAGGTCAGGGCCACCCGCTGCAACAGCCGTGTGTGTGCATGTGTAGGTGTGTGTGTGTGTGTGTATGTGTGTGTAAACTTGTCTCTGTGGCCTCTTCTGATGGCCTCCTCTTGGCCCTTCCTGCTGTGGCAGATCTATCTGTGTCCTCACAAGGCAAACACATGCATACACACGCACACACACACACACACACACACACACACACACACACACACGCACACGCAAACACACATACACAGACACACAGACACACACACACACGGTCAGAGGCATGCGCACCATCCAGGGACGAGACGCATGGGTGACTTTGTTTCCCTCAGACCCCCGGTGGCGATAGGGCCAGTGGAAAAGCAGCGTTTGCGTTTATAAGTCTTATGACAATTTGTTTACCCTTATCTAAAGCAGCATGATGAATCACTGGAGAGAGGCAACATCTGGTAGGTGGAAGAATCCTGTGGGGGCAAAGAGGGAACAAAGTAAGTCTCTTTAAGCAGCAGAACAGAGGTGAGATGCATGTCGAGGGGAAAGTAGTCACTATTTTTTTCCTTTTTGTTTAATTTTAACTATCCTTCACCATGTTGATATAATTATTGATTAAATTCTATTCAGGTCAATTTTTATTTATAGCACCGTAACATAAGAATATATCTCAAAGCACTGCACAGAGGCCAGCTTGAATGCCCTCCCCTGAGAGTCACCACTAATATGAGATAACTGAGCTCACTTGTCAGAACCCTTGAGCAGATCCAGGACTCATAAGGGGAGACCTACTGTATCTGCTCGGGGCCAGCTGGATAGGGAGATGAGGTCATATACTGTACATATCAGAATGAGCATATTAGCATATGTGCATTATAGCTACATGATACATACAAATGGTGTCATAATACGGCAGCATTCAAAGTAATGGCTGTAGAATAGCTTATCATCTTTACCATTTTCCCCACAGAAATATATGGAACAGAAGGAATGTACATCCATGTCATTTAGTTCCTAGTAAAAATCCAGGCTTGATTAAGATGTAGGCTGACAGGTTTTTGCATTTGAGTTGATACAATAACTAGTGTCCCCAATGAAATTTCACATGTTCTCAATGGAAGGGTCCAGTTATGTGCCTTTGAAATGACTGAGAGCCCATCAGCCAAGGCCCAATATGGCTGTGGTTCCATAACCTGGCCAACAGATGTCAGCGTTCCTGATGATTCCAGCCCTCAACCGTAGGCCAGATGAACTGAAGCAAACGTTCATGTCTGATGGTCCAGTCTGCCTCTCACTCTCATATATGACATAAAAAACACAGATATACCATATAAGTAGACACAAAAAACACACATACGCCATAAAAATAGCACGGTGTGCAGTGGCAATCCCTACATGCAACTTGTTTCAGCAAATAGATTTCAACACTTCTAAAAGCAAAGATGCAGATTTCCTTGAAATTTCACCATCTGACAAATATTGACTCACACTCCTTCTAGTCTTTCAAAGCTTGTGTTTGCTCTATCAATACACCCTACATATTAGTTGCTGATTGACCAGCGTATCTATGTTCACACAGCCTGCAAAAGTGCTACCAGGTCTGCTATAGTCACTCTTCCCCTGAGAGAAGACAAGTGCTGTTCGTTAAATAAAATAAACTCGATTGTGTTGGAAATCCATGCCAAGATTTTTTTTTATTCTGTGGCTGGTTCTCACATGGTAATTTGATTATTTGTGGTGGCTTGGCTGCTTTACATTCTTATTTAATCAGGGCAAAGTGAGGACCAAATAATGGTAAGAAAGGAGGAGGTGGTGGTGGGGGTCTTTTTAAAGGCAGATGTAATGTGTCTCAGCTGTGTAGCTCATGTGAAATGTGTGGATCCCACTGCATACGGCTGGATGTGCTGAACCTGGAAGTAATCTCTCCGTCGGCCACTAAACACGCGCTGCGCCTCGGGGAGACGCCACAGCTGACTGTCTGTCAGGATAATCTGGGGCTCAGAACAGGTGAAGGATGGCCCGTGCCACTCTCATTCTCTGCTCCTTTTAAACATTAATAGAGATCCTTTTGAATGGATCGCCAAGTGACAAGCCATTTCCTGGTAATTAACGGGAAGAGAATGGTGGGGTTCTTCATTTGGGCTTTGTGTGCCGCTAACAGCAATTGTTCTGTGCTGTCACAATGGCACATAGCAGGATGTCAGAAAAGTAAATGCGTATTGACTTGACTAATTGTCATCATTAATGGACTGCTGATGCACCAGTGCATAAGACGGTTGTTCTTTCATATTCATCCATATGAAAACCTTTGGGTGAAATTAAGGTCAGTTGTGCATATGTTTAATACATCATTCAGTTACTGTGTGAAACTCAATAATTTCATCTCAACTCCAACTCATATAAATACTATAAATATTATAATACTGTAGTATATATACTTCTCACAATACATATCACATTGTTACTACACATTAGTGATGGGGACGAGACCGCCTATGCCGAGTCCGAGTCAAGACCGAGTCTTTGAAGGGTCGAGACCGAGTCGAGACCGAGTCTGTTGGTTTTCAAATACAGTCGAGTCCGAGTCAAGACCGAGTCTTTGAGGAAGCAAGTCCGAGTCGAGACCGAGTCCTTTAGGAGTCGAGACCGAGTCGAGACCAAGACCATAAAAAAATTTCAGTTTTAATATTCATAATTTAATATCACCCCAGTTAATAATCAACAGTTAGGCCTACAGACTAAGCTAGATTGGGAATTGTTTAGAGGAGCAGTCTTAACGTCTTAATATGGACTATGCTGACCTACAGACACTCACCGGCAGCAGAGCCATAGAGATAAATAAACGGCTCTGACGGCAGTATCTTTGCATTGCACCATGGGATGTCATTTTCAAATAATGCCGGTCAACATTGCATTTTATTATTATTGTTGTTATATGTTGTCTGTTTTTTTATATGAACATAAAAAATGCGTTGGTCTCGAGGACTCGGTCTGAAATTACGAGTCCTTCTCCTCCCACTGTGGTCCGAGACCGAGTCAAGACCGAGTCTTTGAAGGAACGAGTCCGAGACGAGACCGAGAAAGCAGAAATTGGTCTCGAGACCGGACTCGAGTCCGAGACCGGACTCGAGTACTACATCACTACTACACATCATTGAATGCATACCTATTTTATGTAAAAACTGAACTGTGACACATAAATGCACAGATCATAAAAATATGTCAACTTACCTTCAGCATGTAATGTTTACCAATGCAAACCCTCTCACTGAGAATGGCCAAAGTCATTGCTAACATGCATATGGAGCTTTTGCGAGATGAACAACATCAATATGAATCTATGCAAGCAGTTGTTGTCCCATTGGGAAAACAACTCACTGCTATGCACACTTGATGGAGGTAGGCACTACGTGTGTGTGTGTGTGTGTGTGTGTGTGTGTGTGTGTGACTGCATGTGTGTGTGTGTGCTGTGGTGACAGTAAAGACGGGGCATTGTTTTTGAACTGCTGGCGCGCCTCGCCGTTGAAAGAGCAGCTTCATACTGCGGCACACTCGCTGCTCCTGCGTCTACCTTCCCTCTTCACTCAGCGGCTGAAAGCCTCCTGGCTTAATGGAGCCGCCGAGAGCACACCGGTGACTCATGCCTGAAAGAGTGTGAGACGGAGGAAAGAAAGAAAGAAAGAAAAGAGAGAGAGTGTGTATGTGTATGTGTGTGTGTGCGTGTGCGTGTGTGTGTGCGTGTGCGTGAGACGCGGCCTTGTCTGTACCTTCCCCTTTCGCGTCTGTCAGACAGGGAAGGCAGGCGTCTGAAAGACAGGCACAAGGTGGGGACCTCTTCAGATCTGGCTGCTATTAAAAAAGGCTTGTGATCTGCTCGTGTTTACCCACACTTACAAGCCCTCGCGTCGGGCGGCACGGAGAGGCGCGCTCGGGTTCGGGGCCCTCTTTGAAGTGAAGTTGATCCTTCTGAGCGAGCTTGTGGTAATTGTGCTCTTTCTGTGCCTAGAGACTTGGATGGGATGGGAGGGTGGGGGTGGGTGATGGGGGGCGTAAGATGCAGATGCATGGCTTAGACTATGATCTGGAGCCCCGCCACGGCTCTTTCTGATCTGAAACAAATAATGAACGAATGAATAGCAAAGGCTGTGGAAGCTTCTGGCGAAGCTATATATGTGTTTTTTTTTCTTCTTTTTCGTTTTTTTTTTTTTGGTATGATGTGCGTGCGGTGGAGGGGGGAAAGAGGAGGAATAGAGAGAGGGGAAACTCATTATGAAAGCCACGGTGAGTGCACCCACTTGTTTGAAAATGAGACACACCAGAGGTCTTTTTTTTTAAAAAAAAAGAAAAAAGTGTGAGATGCTTACTGAACATTATGGTTGTGTCAGTGCAAGTGGCTTCCAGCCGCTGCACGGCAATGCACTTTCCTCATCTCAGTTTTTGGCATAAATAACGATGGTGCATTTCTCTATTCCTCCAAAGCACCTTTACATTACCATAATTGAACAGTTGAAACGCAACAAACCGACAGAACATTAAATTTTCATGTTCTCTGCAACATGGGAAATGGTAAAGGACCTGTAATAACACTTTACGTGAATTAGTTCCATTTGTCCTCCGAAATGGTTTACGTGTTTGTACTCTTCGTGTTATTTTCCATCCCCACGCCCCATATAGGATGTGACAGACACCAAGTATATTTGTGTAATTGTAATGAGTATACTCCACATGAGGTATCAACGTTATTTTCCGTGTAGCAAGATATGCAATGTGAAGAGGTTTTTGTGGAACGAAAAAACAACTCCTCCATATCTCATGGCAAAGAATGTCCCCAGGAGGTGGATGCCACAGGAACATGGCCGGATATTTGCGCCAGGTTCACACGTTTGCCTTGTCTTTAATCCGGCTCCGTCTGAGTGGAGCAATGGTCTGAAACCAGGCGGCTGACAGTCCGCGGAGGTTCATCTGTGAAGCCGGGCCTCTTGAGCTATCTGATACCTAACAAATGCTCACAAAACAGCAACACAAACACGCCCGAAGGGGACTGCATGACAACGGTGTGGAATGTTGTGTCGACTTTTGAGTGGGAAAAGCTTCTTTTTTTTTTGAGAAACAAACAGAGGGAAACGGGAGTACTGGTCTGTGTCGGAGGAAAAGGCTCGCGAGTGTCATCCACTTCATGCAGTTGTTCAGAAAACTGACAGGCCAAAAAGAGCAGCGCTCCGTCCCGATGCAAATAGGCCTCCGCGCCTCCTATGCTAACAGAATGTGTCCAAATATAAAACGGATGCCTTTTTAGTGAGCGCTAGCCAAGCGTGATCACTCAAGGCTGCCGATTTCTTCATTTCTGATTCTGTATCTGAAGTTATGAAAGCCTGTTGTGTGTGTGTGTGTGTGTGTGTGTGTGTTTATTTATTTATTTCTAAGTTATTCACACATTTAAATGTATGCTTCCCAGAACACTTAGCCAGAGATTTTTCCCGTACCGGAACGGACTGGGATAAATAAACAAAGTTCATTTCCCGTTCCTTCCTCCTAGTCTTTTTACAAAAACAGGCTGTAGATGCATCTGACTCCACACATCCACTCCGCACAGTTAACCCGTATGGCCTCCGACTCTGATGCTAATAAAAAAGGAGCTCTCATAAAGAAGCAATTACATTAAAAAGACCCAGGGTCTGAAATGAAAAAGTTCTGAGAAGCTGTGCACGAGAGCCAGGACCTCTTCAGCTTATTGAATGGAAGCCAGGGTACCGGTCCTTTTCAGAGAGAGAGAGAGAGAGAGAAATGGAGAGAGGGAGAGAAAGAGAGAGAACAGGAGGCAGGACTGGTGCAGATGGCCACGGTCATCTTCATCTCTCTTCATCCATCTCCTCCTCCTCCTCAGAGCACCTGATGCTTCCAGGAACAAGAGCCTGGGCTGCTGGCCGAATGAAAAGGGACAAAGCGTCCCCTGCCTCGGCCGCTTCTCACCATCAAAAGCACTCAGGCAGCGTGGCTGCATCTGTCAGGAGAACACCACCTCTCAGTTTAATGCGGTCTACAAATGAAAGTGGCTGAACGATCAGAGTAGAAGGACGCGATCAGAAAACATTCTGAAAGTCTGACTAATAAAGCAAGGCGCTTACTTATTTTAGTGCATAAATGCATGCATCTTCTAATGAGGGCCTTGTTTTGTCCTTTTTATGGAAAAATGGATTAATTTCACATGTGACATAGCCAATCATATCTGTAGTCTGTAGTAATAGTCTGAATGTTGCTGAAATTAAATGAAGGCATTAGGTATTGTGGTGTCAAATTATAATTAACTGATTCAAACTCAGATGAATTGTGACAAAACAACAGGATACTGCAGAAGGTGTAGCTTTAATCCAACACAGAGCATAGGTTCATGAAGCCAGCTACTAACATCCTGTCTTACACAGCTTATATACCTCTTTCCAGTAGCATCACTTTTGACCAACTCAGAATAGAACAGAGCTCCTCTGTCCTTCTTACCTCTTTTGGTAATACATATGTGCCTAGGTATTTATTCTATTTCTACAAAAGACCTTTGACCTGAGCTGAACAACTGCTAGGGATGTCCAGTCTCTTCCATGCATTCACTTCCTTATAGGCAAACCTATGGGCCCCTAGCTTGTGCTATATTTACCCCTGCTCTTTTCACCACACAGAGGTTACACATTAGCCCAATGTATAGAACATCTTTTAGCACAACTACAGAATATCTTATCAGGAAACTTACAAACATTCACCACAGTATTAAGACCAGCAGAGATACAGTACTGTTACTTAGCTACACATTATTTTCTTGATAGAACGGCTGACCCTTAAGGACCTCAACAGGCTTGGCAATATAATACATGTATATGAGGCTTACTCAATGTGAAGGCTATTTCATGAAAAGTAGGGGGGGGGGGTTACATTGACAGTGGGATCATTTGAGATCACCCTTCGCTCTGCTGGATGTTGTCATCATGACTCGGAGCTGGCATGTCTCATGTCCATTTACGCCAGTCACGTACGCCCGCTTGGCTTACCAGATGCGCCGAGACGGATGTGGTCTGCCAGGGCACCAGGGTTCAGCTTCTCTCTGCTCCAGCTCTTAGTGTGTGTGTGTGTGTGTGTGTGTGTGTGTGTGTGTATGTAGTGCTCACACTCCATGAACCAAGCCCGTGGCCCTGGAGGTCAACCACAGCGTTGACTCCTGGAGCTTGTCAACGTGCGGGGAGATGTCGGTGGGCGACTGCACTGGTGTAGGGCAGGGGCCGAGCGACTGGAGGGGAAACACATGAAAGGCTTGTTTGTTGTGAGTGAAGGCCGGGGCTCGGGTTGTCCCTGCAAGTCATTGTCCATGGCGTTCGGAGCCCCCGATCCTGGACAGAAACACGGTCCGATGGAGGCGCTCCCCTCTGGACTCGCTGTCGTGTGACATCTTGGTTTTTCTGGTGATCTCCCGCGCTTTCGCCTTTAACCCACTTGACCGTGCAGGCAGGTAAAAACATGGCCCTCACAACACGCCACCAAGGACACGAATCCTGAGTGTCCCATCAATGAAGCCATTTAGTTTTTCTTTTTTCAACTGTTGAAGCTTTAAGGTTGAGTAAAAGCCAAATCAGATATTCTAAAAGTGGCTTGTGAGTGTATGTTTGTAAGTGTGTGTGTGTGTGTACACAAAGAGTCTTGCTGCAGAGAGATGCAGATTGTGGCCACTCTAATGTGGGTAGATATGGGGGTCTGATGTGTCCACACATTCTCTTAAATCTTATCCCAAGTTGCTGCTCAAACAGGATTACCGACAGATTAGAGGGCGTCATGGCAAATGCATGCTTACATCATCACAAGATTTGTGTCGCACTAATGGGATGGTGGGTTTGGCGGCCACAGAAACCTCGCTATCTCGCAAGAGCCGAGCTGATCCTTCACTTCCACTGGACGGCCAAATAAGCTCAAGGATGAATTAGAGGGAAAAATAAATGCTAAACCCTCCAGTTTGGTTCACCAACATGGCAGTATCCTTTTGAACTCTACTCTCATTGGATTTACCTTACTGTGCTTACCAGTTGACTGAGCGCATTACTTCATGAAAAGAACTGCTCACCGAGTCACATTATAACCTTAAGTAGCGAGTCTTATTTAGTTATGAGGCTCTGCCCACAATCTCTGAAAATGTAAATGGCTCCGATTGGATTTAGCCTCTTACACCCCTTCATTCGTCTTAATAAAAGTGTTGACCCCTTAATAGCTTACTCATGTGCCCGACCATTAGGCTGCATAACAGAGGCTTTAAATATTAAGGGAGCTTTCGTATGATTTGATAAAATGTTTGGTAAATGGCAAACGGCAAAAACTCCCAGCCCCCAGACTCTTTGACCTCATGTTGTAAATGATAGATGCTTTATTATGAAGTGAAATGCTGCTTTCAGCACTAGCAGTTGACTCCAGCCAGCCTGATTTAAGATGGCTGATGATATGTGTCTGTTTAGTCAGGTCAGTCCTCTGCAGGCTTTTGGTTAATGGCTCCTATTGCTAGCAAGCTTTATATGCAATGTAAACGTATGAAGTAGGAAATATTAGAGCATAAGATAGAAGTTTAAAGCAGTTATTTTCTTCCTTCACTCAAACCTGAAGTTTTATAGCCAAACCTAAAAGTATTTTAAACCTTTTCATCTCTGGTGAGTCAAAAAAAATAATCTAGAAGCTTCTTTCTTATGTTCTCCCCCCACCCAAACTCCAAGTGGATTCAACAAACCACACCTTTGTTAGACAGGCCCCTGCTTGTAGGAGCCCAGGCTGTGGGGACGGCTGTAGGGGGGCTCCGACCTCCAGGCCCCCTCGGCCCTATAAATGGACTCTGCCTAATCTCACCCTTTGACCCTCCTCAGCTCCCCGAAAGACTGGCGCTGGGGGGGAGAGGGAAAGCAAAGAGATACGTGATACATCAACCCACTGCTGAAACTCCAGCACTGCTGTGAGCGCTAGACAGGGTAGAAATGCCGAGCGTGCAGGAACTGAGGGAGCTTTGTGCGTTTCTGGACTCCCCTCCCTCGCTTCACCAGAGTCCACCGGTGTGTGCGCCCCGGGCTTACGTAATGAAATTTCAGACGCAACAACAGCCAGAGGTTCTTTTTTTGTTTTGTGGAACGAGGCCTGGATGTTTAAGATTTTCTAAGAGGGATTTTCTCTGTTTGTTTTGGACTGTTTTGTTCAGGAAAGGGGTGAAAGGGTATCAAATGAAACAGTCGAATGTTTATTTGTTCTGGTGGGAATAGAAATACATTGAAGCCATAAAAGCACAGACCTATTCACTCTACGTTCTCTCAATTCGTTCCTTCTCCTCTGGCCAGTTAATGCACATTTAATCTTGGCTTGTTAAATGAAAAGATCCCCCAAAACAAACTAATTTAGCTCTCAACCAGCTTAGACTATGGCTACGGAGCCTCAATAAGAATATCTTATGGATCTCCATGGCTGTCCCAGTGAATGAAGGGAATTGATTGACCCAGGGGATGCGCTGCATAGCCAATCAATCTAAATCCCAAGCCACAGGGTGTCTATGGAGATGCAGAGAGAGAGAGAGAGGGGCCCCACATTGTTAGGGCCCCATGTCACTCAGTCCTTGACCTTGGGAAGAAGGCCTAGGCTCTGTAGCCTGGGTTAAGGGACAGAAAAATGGGTCTGGGTGCTCAATATTAGAGACTGAAGCTTTCAAGCCAGGGGTTAGGGGGTCAGCATGAATGCTCAGGAGTATTAATGAGTGACCTTCGGAAAAAAGGAGGAGGAGGAGGAGGAGGAGTGTGCGTGTGGGGGAAAAGCTCCTGTGAAGGCAGAGGGAATGTAGCTGCAGACCTGTTTCCCCGAGATAACGAAGATACCCCTGAAAATGCATCCATCACTGGACTGCTAAGCCACAGCCCTGCATTGTGCACCAGCACAGTCCCACTGACTGAGATGGAGGGAGGGGAATTGTGTGTGTGTGTGTGTGTGTCTGTGTGTGTGTGTCTGTGTGGTACAGTGGTGTTGGCGTGAAGGGGGGGCACAATCTGTGGAAGTGGAGACAGTAGTGGGGCGGGGGCAGGGGGGGTCACCCATGGCAGGCTACAGGCAGACTGCATTGCTTATTCAATAGGGAGCCCAAGTCTTCGAAGATAGAGGACCCCACCAATCTCCTGAATGGGGACTTCGAGGAGCTGCCGTCGCCATCACATAGGAGATTTCTAATTTAGTGAGCGGAGTGGTGCGGCACGGCGGCCTGAGTGACAGACAGACATGGTGAGGGAAGAGCAACGTGTGTGGAGGGAGGGATCCCAACAGTGGCTGGGTGGGGTGGCGCAGGGTGGTGCTGTGCTTACGTGATCAAAGAAGTAAGGGGCACAGACACAGCACATGGCACAGGTTCCCTACCCTTAGACGGAGGCACACGGGTTTATCTTGTGCCGGCACCACGCTGCGCTTGTTGTGCTTTGGATCCCGGTCTTTGACGATTGTCATCTTGCCAGAGGAGAAAAAAAATCCTGAAGTAAGAGAAGAAAGAAAGAACAAAAATAAACAAAAAAAACAATGGGCAACAAAACAATCAGATGAATCTGTGTTGACGTGCCTTATTTATTGAGGATTTCTTGACAGCCCATGCGCAGTAAAATCAACTTAAAGGAGAATTTCGGTGTGATATTGACCTAAAGTGTGTTAAAACATGATACCGAGTGTGAACGTATGTCTCATAGCCCATCTCAGCTTGTCCCCTGCACTCCAAAATCTGGCGCTAGTTAGCCGATGCTACCAACAGCTTTTTCAATGGTGGTGCTTCGGCATCGGGCTAGCCATGCAAATAAATCACTGTTTTACACCATTTACGAGGCTCAATGTATCTCCACACTTCATTGTCAGACTTCCGAGGGCCCTGACATTTAAAACGAGAAATTGAGAACTTTGAAAAAGCACTGGTAGTTTACTTACAAGACGATTTATACAGACAGTATCTTCACGAAGTTTAGCGTTTGCAGCCATCTTGAATTTAGTCACGATAAGTCGAGCGACGAGTAAGAATGAACAGGTATGATAAGGGATCAGATTCAAAAAATAATTCCGTGGAAATGCATGGATTCCAGTTGCTGCTACTGGAAGAAAAAGCCATTGAAAAAGCTGTTGGTAGCATCGGCTAACTAGCGCCAGATTTTGGAGTGCAGGGGACAAGCCGAGATGGGCTATGAGACATACGTTTACACTCGGTATCATGTTTCAACACACTTTAGGTCAATATCACACCGGAATTCTCCTTTAAAAAACAGTAAAATTCAGCAAGAATGACAGTTATAATATAAACATTTGGTCCTTCAAAATTCCAGGCACTTGAAAGCACTTTATAATTTCAAGACCTAGCCAAATGCATACTACTCCATACAGTGACTAGGGCGAGACAACTCGACTGTAATCTTTGTCTTACTGGTGATCTCTGGCGAATTGGAATTGACGTGGTGACACAGTCACCGGTAATAGCCAGCCTTTAACTTCTCGTCCCCACCTTCAGCCTCCAGGCTTTTCGTTTTTCGCCGGCCCATCACACGGCCTCTGTCCACCCCTGAAGACAGATGTGGCGGAGTGCGCTTCAAAGTGGAGTGATGTATTCATTATTCATACCGCACCACAAACGCTGCTCATTAAGCTTCACATGGCACACGGTGGAGGACAGCCACTTATTAAACACGTTTCCTCTCCACAAATGTCACGCCGTATTGACAGAGTAAGCTGTCGGGGTATGGTGTGTGTGTGTGTGTGTGTGTGTGTTTGTGACAGAGAGTGTATCTGTATGTGTGAATGGCTTTGATTTGGGTGAATGAGGATATCTGTGGTGGGAGGAGAGAGAAAAAACTCACCTTTCACTCACACACACACACACACACACACACACAAACAAACACAAACACCGGCTTGTATATTTAAAGCCATTGAGTAAAAGCCATAAATGGGTTGACATGTTGGTCATTTTAATAGGGTCTTTTTTTCTCCTGCGTGTTTGTTGTGTTTATGAAAGGCTTGGTAAAGGGCAGCATGTAAATGGCTAATAGGTGCATTTGAGCCTTTGATGTGCTGGATGGGGAGAGAAGAAAGGAATGTCTTGGCGTCGCATGGGGCCTTTTCTTCTCCACCTTCCTCCCTCCTGCCACTGCCAAAACCACTCCATTCTGTCCCTAACCAACAACACAGAAGGCCACAAGGTGTCACACCAAATACCCCCCCCCCCCCCCCACCCAGATCAAAATGCACTAAATAAAAGCAATTCCACTAGGGATCATCGGCGAGCATTTATTCCATCTGTCTCTGTAGTTGAGATATAGGATAAGGTGGACATTGTGAAAAAGTGGGCTGATATTTTGAAGAAATGAAAAGCCGCTTGCCTAAATGTTAACCAAGATGACATTTAAACATAAAACATATTATAATGTGATAATGATGACAAATGTAATGGGTCCTATTGCTACATATTTCTGACCATATCCTAATAAAGAGACTAGAAAAAAATATTCTATTGACCATAAAGCAAATCCATTAAGACAGATTCTCTTCTGCTCATCCTCTGCCTGCGTTGTCTTTTGATATCCATGCAAGCTGTGCAGCACTGCCCTGTGGGTAAATCATACATGTTGTCTTTTCCCTGAAGTGTGTTCGTATCTTAATAATACAACATTTAACCCTCCTGTATGATCCATGAAAGACGCCGCCTGGCAGGTTCCTCTCCACTGATGGGACCCGCAGAAGCTCAGAGCGGTGCTGAAAGACAACACAGGCACACACACACACACACACATGCACACACATACACACATGTAAGGCGTACACATCACACAACAGACAGACACACATACACACACGCAAATATACACACAGAAAGCTTAGAAATTACGCAGGTATACAGTCACAATCACATGCACACACACACACACACACACACACACACACTCTCACATGTGTTATCACAGAAGGAACTGAGCTGTCATATGCGAGCTCTGCACTCTGCACAGCTACCCCAAGGTCTCTCCATCTCATAAATGCATAATTACCTGACCACCGATGATTTCTGTTTTCATCAGCTGTCAGAAGTGACCTGATTTTGCCGTCACTGTTTGACCCAAATCCCAGCCTCAGATATGGAAATCGGGACTTACATAAGCGTTTGCCCCACTTCCTCACGTATTTACATCGGATACCCAAAATAGCACCTGCCATTAATTTCTTGGTGAGAGGAAGATTTCATAAAAAAATAAAATAAACAAACGTTGAGAGGAGACGCACAACAGCCTCAAGTTAACCTTCCTTTTGAGCTCTCCTCGGCAGACAGCATGCTGCGCTGCTGTTTTTAATGTTTAACTTGGCAGGGCACAGTGCAAGTGAGACACACAGACACACACACACACACAAATGTTGTTGTACCTTGAAAGCTTTGTCCTGTGCTTTCTCTCCATCTACAGGGAAACGAGGAGGTAGGAGCCCACTGGGTGATGTAGCCCCAACTCGTTCCCCTGCATAAACTAACTGAGCAGCCTCAGTGCTAATTACTAATGGATAGGATGGGTCCGCTGTGGCCAGTTTAACATTTAAAAAGTGCAGTTTCAACTATAGCTGATATATATTTAAAATGTGGGCTCTTTGGAGCCTGATGCTTTAATTGAGCTGTAATCTAATTTAGGTTGTGCTTTATTTATTAGATGCCCAGGCATCTCAGGAAACATCCATTATAATTGTTCCCTGTTATGTTCAGCAGTGTGAAGACAGTTGGACACTGCTCCTTGGAGAGGACACAATGTGCAGGAGAACATTTGTTTCCGAGAACATATGCCTTGACCTTGCTTAGCAAGAGTTTCAGTTACTTTTTCAGATGTTAGCATGACAAGCACAAACGCCTCAGACCATTTAGGGTTCTTTAATATTGATCCAGTGGACACAGGTCTCATTAGACACATTTCAACTAATGAAACATATGATTAAACAGGTTTTATACATGTGTAAGTGGAATCCATTCTGTTAGCCAATGTCATTATCAGACAACCCATACCACATTAGCCACTGTGGATAGAGATTTCATTTTCTTAGTAAACTACGTCAGTTCTATTATTAGCATAGCATTTACAATCTGTTGACTGGGGAATATGACAGCTGTTTCCATATGACCACAGGCCTGCGGGATGTCTGCTAGGTGAGCTTTTTCTTGATCCGTATCAAGTGACCATAAAGAAAAACCTCATGGCTGTCTGTCTGGCCGTCTGTTTGGGCTAGACCTGGGTCTCGCCGAGCGCTTCTGCTGAGGAATGTTTGCTTTTAACAGCTGACCAGGAACAGAAGTGCTGATGGCACACAAAATGCGAAGCAACATGTACGAGTGGAGCGGAGATGTGTAAGATAACATTATCTAATTAGCTGTAACTAATTATAACAAATACCGGCCTGTGTTCACTCTGAGCTCGATGTATCCTCTAGCGCACTCTCTCTCTCTTCCCCGTTTTCACATAATGTGGATTTTTTCCGTTTCTCTCTCTCTCTCTCTTGCTTGCTTGCTCTCTATCCCCCCTCCAACTTCTTCCCTTCTTTTCTTTGCATAAACAGTGCCTGCAGTCAGAATCTTGCCTGATCAAAGGGACAAATCTATCCAGGAGCAATCAGGTTGCTGAGCTAGCTGGGGCTGCTGACAACTCTTGGCTCTTTGATCAGAAATACATCATCTTCAGCAGCCCGGCTGCCTTTGTCTGGGCCAGGAAATGGGGGAAGTGATAGCTCCCACTTGGTTCCCTTCCTCGCCGCTCCTCTTGTCAGGCAAGATGAAAGCTAGCCCAATTACAAGTGAAAATACCCCCACTAAAATCACCAAGCTCTGGAAACATCCATATTCCTATATTATCTTGAAACCACCATAAAGTGTCTATACGTAATATGGAGTTTGAAAAAAAGGGAAAAAAATGGTTGCATTTTTTTTTCTCAACAAAAATTGGCCACATGTTGATATGCTGTTGTTTTTCTGAGTAAATTGAGTCCAACTCACCAGGTTCGGACACCTGGTGCCATTCAGAAAGTGTGCTTTATTAACCTCTGCAAAAGTGAGGTGGTTTTCAAATATGCCACTTAGCTGGCACCCTGAGCGAGTGCTGATTTTGTTTTTGTGGGATTGGTGGATGCAGACGGGGGGGGGTGTGCGTGGGCTGATGTTTTCAAAAGCGCACTGTATTCCCATGAGGTAGCTATCATCCACCATTTCTTTACCTATCCCACACACACATGCTGAGTTTTCTAAACATACAACCTCAAATTCATAGTCAATGAATTTTATCTGCCTAGCATTTGGACTTAAACTATTCTGAAAAAAAAAAAAAACAATGGCAGAAAAAAATAAATGGGCCAATGTTATCCACCTTCTTCAGGGCAATTGCAAATATACAGGCACGCCTTTACATCAGATACATTTAAATGGTAGCACCTTTGTGACAAATCACCCTGCTAACCTTATAGCATGTGATGTAGGGCGATACATCATCCTCGCGTAATCTCTAAGATTGGCCTGAGAGTGGTGTCAGAGCACAGTTCTCCCTGGGAGCGCACGTAAAGTGCAATCTGTGGACCGCCCACCCTCCTGGCAGGCCTTTTCAGAGGCGAAATTATACATCTCCTTAAATGCGAGCAGCACGGAGTGTTATTTAAGCATCAGCCCTCCCCCTCACATCTCCACCCCCCCCCCCCATGCTCTCGGCTTTGTGTGAAGCGTATCTGGTGTCTCGGCGAGAGTCCACCTTGTCAGTCAGCGGTTTCTTCCAGCAATTACACATCTGTCAAGTGTCACCTATCTTGCCTGCCGACCCGACAGGGTTACGTCGAGCAGTCAGCCATTAAGGTGGTCCAAATGGAACCCCCGGCATTGTTTAGAGAGAGCCGCAGAGAGGGGAGGTATGGCATGGAACACTGAGCAAGGACCCGGCTCTTAAGTGTGACTGGAGAGAGGAGGCAGGTCAAGAGAAGTACCAGCACTTGTCTTTATTTTTTCACTTTCTCTCTTTTCACCCTTCTCTCTCTCTCTCACTTCTCCCCCTCATATTTTACAGATGCAGATTGGCAGGAGAGTGTTTTTTTTATTCTTCTTTTTTCTTTTTTTTTTTTGCTCACCGTGTCGAGCCCTGTTTCTCCCTCATGCTGTTTAAATCTTTGCCCAGGGCGGTGGCTTTTATATGCATGAGGCTGATTTGACCTGTCTCAAATCCGTGAAGTGTGTTATGCAAAAAGAAATCAGACGGAATGGCAAATACCATGCAACCAGGTCAATGTCTTTCCTGAGTTTCCCCCCTCTAAGCCCATGGTGATTGCACTGTTCAAACCCAGGCTGCCATTGAGGTGCATCAGTTGTGCCTCACACCCCCCTCTGTTTTATTTCTATCTGAAACTATTCCGTTTCAGTTTTCAGTATGAAATTATTCTTTTTGTTGTTTAATTCATCAAATATATGCCTGTTTTGGAAATGTACCTCCTTCATTTTTATCAAGCGTCAAAGAAGTGAAATTTTCTTTGGGGAAGAAGTATGTTGTAGGTAAATATCTAAGTGTGGATCCTTCAGGAATGCTGCATTCACTTTATTGTCCTTGTATAACCTGTAGTTAGAGTAGTTACTCTTATGATATGATATGTAAGGGATAATGGACGACACGGTGGTCTGTTCACAGAAGTTAATGCACGGTCGAGGTTGTAAAGCGGTCCCGACGCGAAGCGGAGGGCCGGTTAAACCTCGTAAGACCACCGTGGAGTCCATTATCCCGCTTATTCCACTGTTGCCACTTGCGTTGTGTTCATTTCCTGTTACAATTTAAACGTTTTAATCGCTAAAACTGTCTTGTTTGTAGAACTACTTTCTTCCGACACATATCAGTGTTTCCCATACATTGACTTATTTGTGGCGGCCCGCCACAATATCAACATTGACCACCACACAATGATTTTCCAGGTTGTACTAAATTGTGCTTAAATCTGGTTAGCATCATAACCACGCTGCGCTAATTTGCTAAAAACTGTTGCATTCAAGTTAATTCTGCAAACCTACCACCACAAATATAAATCAATTCTGTGGGAAACACTGCATATCAACTAATTTCTCAACTTGCAGGACAAACTGCCGTTACTAGTTCTAAATGGATGGTTGCTACGGCCAAAAGCCAGTCGTTAGTTCTATCTCTCCCGTCAAGCGGGCGTGTCCCAAGATTCTGATGAACTTTAGCTTTGATACATCGCTATTTACTTAGCCTGCTGTCATCCATCTAGCTAAAAGCCACCTCAGTCATATGCTACAATGTTACTTTGTTCTGAACGTCTGCATTTTACAGCTCGGATGCAACGTGACGGTTCATTTAAACTTCACAACGAGTTTGGTGTGATACAATAATAACACCCACACACACACAATGACACCAAGAGAGAGACTTCCATATAATATATTATGTTTTGAGGTTGTGCAAAGGTGGTAGGATCCACAGCCTTTTTTGTCCGGAGTCTGTTATATTGTCATTGTAGCGTTGATGTTTTAATATTGCATTACAGGTGCTAGTCAGTGTTAAAAGCATCGCAGTAAAGACTGAATCTGGGTCACTCTCCTGTGCTGGCCCATCACATTGCAGGATTTCTCCGACTTTGGAATGTCAGAAACATTGTCAAGTATTAATGAAGAAAATGTCTCTGAAGGGATGGTGTTTGTCAAATGAAATTACATATATCCAATCGGAAAGGTAGGAATTAATCTTTCAGATCCCTTCTGGATGTATAGGGTATATCATATAGTCATGCACTGAAAATAGAGCCCTGATGGAAACAGGAGTTGGCTGTGCAGAAGAGCTCCTTGAACTCTTTCACTTTATTTATTTCTTCTAGGGCCCAGTGTGAAACTGTTGATTTGTCGCTGGCTGCTCTACGAAAGCTAATCAGACACTGATGCAAAACACTGGATAATAGCACACACACAGACACATATACACACTCATGCACACAAAGGCACACACAGACACACACACACACAAACTGCATTGATGCAACAATGAGCTCACCGCCTGCTGCCCCCAGAAGAAGAGGAGAAAAGACTGAAGTGAAGAAAATATGTGGTTTGTGGTTCTGAAGTGCATAAAAGCTCCTTTTTTGTGTTTCTGATAAGACATGCATTCTCGTGGCGAAAAAAAGTGATAAGTTTGTGCTGGCTGATGCCTCCAGTATAATCACTGGCAGGGAGAGCAAGTGTAAAAATATACTCCCAAACCTCTAATGTTATTAAAAGAAATCTCAAGGTTCCATTTTTGTTCTAAAACATGTCAATAACCCTTTCTTTCCCTCTAGTTTTCATCCGCGCCTTTGCGTTCTCCCTGAACGGCTTTGTGCTAAGGCTTTTGTCCCAGTGTTTTGAGAGTTTTATTTTTTTTTCATTGGGACGCAAAAAAGAAGAGGAAGAAAAATAATTCCCAGTCAATTAAATGCTATTGATAATACACAGAAGCGCTTCGAGACTGTGCCAATGCAATCCACAGACTCCTGTTCATTTATGGCAGGGATTTGGTTCCACCCTGGGACGACACTGGAGGTGGATCTAGAGAGATGTTTTCTCTCTTCTCTTTCTCTCTCTCTCTCTCTCTTTCCCCACATCTCCCAGTGTCTTGCTGAGATTTAAATAAGCCTAAAGATTACTTGAGGGCCTTTGAATGCAAATTTGGGGGCCGAGCGTATGGAGCGATGCCTGTAAAGCCCAGCCTTATCGTTTGCCATGCAGATTAGAACCTGTCTGGGACATGATATTGGCTGCGGGCCCCCCCAATCAGTGGAGGACCAGAGGCCTCTGCGGCTGGAGCTGGAGCGCGGTGAAAGGGTGGGGGGGTTGTATGTGCGCGCATGTGTGTGTCGGGGGGTCCACTCCTTCTCTCTCTCTCTGTTTGTGTGTGTGTGTGTGTGTGTCCATGCCAAGGTCAGCCCAGGCTCTGATCACAGCGAGCAGCAGCAGGTATCTGGAGGCCTGCATCTGTCTGTTTGTTTGTTTGTTTTGCTGTGCTTATGTGTGAATGCCATTTTTTGTGTTTACACATGAATATGAAGGTATGTGTGTGTGCAGTTGTGAGAACACATACCTATTATGTGTGTATGTGTGTGTTTGTGTGCAGTTGTAAGAACGCATATTTGGTGTGTTTGTGTGTCCGTGTGGCTGTATGTGTGTGTGTGTGTGTGTATGTGTTTGTGATTGTATGTGTGAGACTCACACATACACATTCATGAGCCAGTATGCTTGCATTTAATCACTTAAAGCAAACATAGCGGGGACTGCCAAGAGATGAAAACGCCCATCAATTACTGTAGGAAAACAAAAAATAGGTAGCTCACGAGGCAAAACAGTTCCACTTTCTCTAGCGTCTCCAGCCCAGTGCAGCAGATGTGTGAATCAGCTTTGAAAAATTGGCTCTGATGACAATCCAAGGCCTTTAAGCGGCATGTAATAGTTCAAACATGAAAAAAAGAGCAAAGTCTTGGCTTGCAGATGCCTTTATATTTGACTGGCGGTGCTTCATGACTTAATGATTACAGCGAGCTGTTATGTGCATATTCCTGAGCCAGAGAGAAAAGCCGTGACCCCGGCGAGTCAATGAGTTGAACAGAGCCTGACTCGAGACAGCTTTATCTCGTGTTTTTTAAGGCAAAGCTGTATCTGTAAATCTGCAGACAGCTCCCTTTATCACAGCCCAGCACAGATCGTCAATAAAAAAGCGCCTAAGAAGCACTGTTTCTTTCTGTGTTTTTTTCCCCTTCCTTTTTTAAATGCACAAGTAATCATCTTTTTTATTCAAAGCACACACACACACACACGATTCCTCAGAGCTAAGACGACAGACAAATCTTTTATGACAGAGGATATCCCCTTCAGACTTCCAACACGTCTCACCAGCTCTTTAGATGGGGGGGAGGAGGGGGGGGGGGGGGGGGGAGGAAAGAAAAAGGGGACGTGATCACAGATCGTCAGATTCAGGTCAAAGTCACGACCTCTGGAAAACGTGGCGAAGGCGAGGAAGAACTTGGCAGAGTTTCTCCTCCGCCTCCATCTCCTCTCCTCTCCTCCCCCACCCCTCCTCCGACCCCTTGGGGCTGGGTTGCCGCACCTACTTGAGCCATGTCTTCTGTCACCTTTACCTCGCAGATGCTTGATGTGGTGAAGGGTTAGGACATGAAAAGCCCTCTGAGACGTAACAGATGTCACACGCTTCTTGGCCTGTGCTGGGGGACTGGCGTGCTGTCGTTTTGTGCCTTTGTGACAGGTAGCGTGTCCAAGATGAAAGACAGAATAACTCACTGGTTACTGGTGTCTGTCTGGTCAGGAGAAAATGAATAGTACATGTATGCTAAATATATTTCTGAATATGTGATGTATTATTATATATAGTTGCTGTAATGTGATTGAAGTATATGATGTCAACAGTGCAGGGCTAATGCATCTTCCTGTTTAATAATATATGTTGAAGAGGAACTGTTTGCTTCTGAAACTCTTGACCTGCTTTGCTTATTTCCGTGGCATGTTGGAGATATCACCCAATGATGACAATGTAATGGATTTTATAAGCAGTACACAAGTCTTTCCTCCTTAGGGGTACTGTTATTTCAGTGAACAAGTATCCTTGATTAAAGTAGGTTTGAGATACAGCAGGCATTCCAGCGACTGTAACACCGTGAAAACCCCCACTGGTCTCAGTAAGTGTACTTGAAGTCGATGAGGGAAAACATGGCTAGACTTAAAGCAGTGGAGACCACACAGACTGTCGCTGGCGAATCAACTTATTAAAATTCCAGACCGTTAACAGCAGTTTAATGCCTGCCTGGCCCTCCTAGCTACAGCTGAGTCTCTCTCTCTCTCTCTCCCTACTCCCTTGCGTCTTCCTTGTGGACGTTGTTCTATCGAGTCTGTCTGAGATGAAGAGACGCCTCGCGGTGGGTGGGTGGCGGGTTTCAGGCTCCGTTCTCACAGGAAGGAAGCTTACACGTGTGTCTTGACTAAGCATTCCTTGGTAGGATGCTGGGGGCAGTGGGGGTAACACCTGCCTTTGATGTGCTGCCACTGATGCGCCTGGGAGCAACTAACAGGAGAAGGCGTGAAGACTTTGCAAGGGGAGGGCTTCTCCTTCGTTAGAGGTGCAGCAGATTACAGTTTGTGCCAGTAGCACTATAGTTCTATCCATAGTAGCATCCGACTGATGCGACTCCAGAGAGCCTGAGGACTGTAACACTGACATCTGTCCATCATTTGCTGGCTATCTTTTGATTGATTTGAAGGAGTGTGATTTGATTGATCTCCCGCTCCAACACTCAGTCGTGTTATTGTTGGGTAAATGGAGGTGTTAGATAAACTGATGACAGAAAACACTGACTTGGGGTAATGGTGCAGCCTGCAGCCTCCATGTCAACAATGAATGAAAATTACCTTGTTATCAATGCACGTTATCAATTCATTCCAGTATTATTATGACATAATCACAGCTAGCACAATGGTCATATAGGAATTGTTAAAGTTTTTGTCCCGTCTACTTCCCAAAATTTAACTTGGATTAATTTTCCTAATTGTGCCAAGCTACCGGTTTTCCCATCATAACTATGACACTGACAGGCTCAAGTAAGAAAGCTAGATTCAATTAAAAGCTAATGGTGTAAGGTGTAAAATGTGTAAAGCTAATTTTTCATCTGTTTGATCATTACAATGCACATAGAGAAAATTATTTGATTATTAGCAGTAGGCTAGGCTAATGTCAATGTGAGTGGGAGACAGTCTACAGAAGAAAGCACTCTAGTTTTTGATGGTTGTTACAGTTAGGCTAGCTAGACAAACTGATTGAACATGTCAGATAGTGAATGTGAGATTGTGTAATCTCTTTACATGGCTCTGGTTAGTAGTGATGCAATGCTTTTAAATGGTATTTAGCACAGACTATTAGCTATTTTTTTCTTTATCAAAAGTGGTGACAGTGCATAATTGTATGCTACAGATCATAGCTACATAATCTGAACTGAATTACTGAATTGTTATCATGTGCACTTATAGTAGCCTAATTTAGAAACAGTCATCCAGAGTTTGTGTTTGCAAAGTGCAAAGCTGGAAGACCAGCTGCTGTGTAGGTTTGGTCTCATTTCCCTTTTTTCAACCAGTTCAGGTTGGCTTTGGCAACTGAAATATAGTTTGTGGAATTTAGACATTGTTTTGTTTCACTTTGTGTGTGTGTGTGTGTGTGTGTGTGTGCGTACGCGCAATTCAGCAGGCCTCTGAACCTCTATGACACTGACTCCCTGGAAATCAGCAAGTCAGGAGCAAGGTAAATGATTTTCCTTTTTCACCGTTCCAGAGTCATTTTTGTTGTGAAGATTCATGATTGAATTCCACTTCACAGGAATCCCTGGCTGGCTCAAGAAATGCACTTTAAATTCGTTTACTGAAGGTTTCACACTGGATACTTGATAGGTATCATGCTTGATATAGAGCCCTCTCGGAGAAGTGTTGGTTTAGTAAATGGTGGCCTGCAAGAGATGAGGTTGGTGCCTTCAGTATAGCTTCATTTCTGAGCACTAGAGGGGTTAGTTATCTAGTAAACCAATTACACAAAGAATTGAAGAGAAACTAGATGTAACGCAGAGTGGTACAAAATATGACCGCCGCCCAGTCCAGCACATTTTTTCCACAAAAATAAATCACGCTGAAAGGCCTATATGATTCTAACTGTCTCACTAAATTGCATTAACCACACTCAATTCTCACTGGTATCTGCTAGACAACAAGTACCAAAACATGACAACCCCACCCCCATCTTGCCTGTTCATAATTCTGAGAAATTCTTGAATTGTGTGCATGTGTGCGTGTACACGTTTATGTTTATGTGTGTGGGTGTGTGTGTGTGTGTGTGGGTGTGTGTGCGTGCTTGTGTGTTTGCCTGCGTATGTGTGTTGGTGCATGTGCATGCATGCGTACATATGTCTACTGTGTGAGTATGTTTCATACGTATGATTACTGTGAATGTATGTGTGTGCGTGTGTATCTGTTTATGCACATGTGTGCACATGGAATGGGTTAACATGACCCCTGGAGGAAAACATACGGAAAAAATTGGTCATCCTAGGCCCTTCGGTTCTCAAAATATTCACAGAAAACTGTGTCTGCCCTACCCTCCTTTCGGGGGGTTGAGTACAGCGGGGGGGCTACAGATCGATGGTTCCATGCTATCCATGTGGGGTTACATGCCCACCAAGTTTCGTGTACCCCGGTCTTTTAGTGTCCCGGGAATCCTTGTTGGTGTACGGTCACTAAATGTACACATAAATGTACTCAAATGTACTCATAATGATCCTACACTTTCAATTTTGTGCAGTTTTGACCATGTCAGCCAGAGATATTGTGATGAAAACACCTAACTAGGTGGCGCTATACATGAAATAAGTGGTAATGGGATGGGTTGACATGCCCCCTTAAGACCAACATACAAAAAAAGGTGGACCTCCTAGGCCCTACGGTTCTCGAGATATTCACAGAAAACTGTCTCCGGTCACCTACAGGCCAGTTGGTGTATAGTAACATAAATTAATTTATTGTGTGGCCCCCCATGAACGGAATTCCACGAAACTTGGCGTGCATTCAGAGGGTGTCATAATGATCCTACACTTCCAATTTCGTGCAGTTTTGACTATGGTACAGATACCTGCGATTACAACACCTCATTTTTACTTTTCTGTGTTTAACTAGGTGGCGCTATACATGAAATGAGTGGTTATGGAATGGGTTGACATGGCCCCTTGAGATCAACATACAAAAAAAAATGGTCCCCGTAAACCTTACGGTTCTCGAGATATTCACAGAAAACTGTGTCTGCCCTACCCTCCTTTCGGGGGGGCTACAGATCAAAACGAAAAACGATGGTTCCATGCTATCCATATGGGGTTACATGCCCACCAAGTTTCGTCTACCCCGGTCTTTCAGTGTCCCAGGAATCCTTGACTGCGCGATAGAAGAGTGTGATTTATCTCACATTACACACTCAACATTTTATGCGGGACAAATAATGTATCATAAAGTAAACAATACACATGTAAGCCAAAGAGCTGCTGAATATAACAGTGTTAATTCATGGACTATCAAAGGAAGTTATCAAAGTGATTTTGATTTTATTGAGAAATTATTTCAATTTCACAAGCGGTGAGCCTCATGCTGGGATCTTTATGAACAACCCGGGGACATGATCCCATCTCGAAATGATGCTCTCTTGAGGCTGTTGTTATTTGCTGAAATTGCTACCTGGACTCCAGATTCAATTAGCGCCTTCTTGGATGAGGCTGTGCTGCCGACCCACGTTAAGAGAACAGGTGGACACGAAGTAGGGGAGCACGGCTTAGTGACCTCCAGGGCCGCAGTCCTGCTGTACACTTAGCCAGCCTGTTTAGCCCGGCACTTCAAAGTCTTGCACAGGGCCCCGCTCTCTCAAAGGAGCTAGCACAGGAATAAATGAATAAACAAAACAAATCTCACACTGTGACCAAACAAGTCACTGTAGCAGAGAGCAGGGAGGGGGGGAGACACAGTCATGTTGCGATGGGAACCTCAGAGCTCCCAAGATTGGCTCGTAAAATCGCCCCGGACATCACAGGGACGCCTCTTCCTTGGTTCCTGCTCCAGACGTCTGATCTGGGCCGCGCGCTTTGAGGGACCGGAGACCCTGGCGTTCTCAGGGCTGCTTCACCAGCCCTTCTGAAGATGACATCACCCCTCTGAGGACCGGGCCGAGCTGACAGCATGTGCGAAGGCAGCGGGCAGCACACATGAGCTCAATTACGCCACCGCCAACGGGCAGAAACTGCGGGTTGGTTAAAACCCATCTTAGCTTTCATTATTCCAGAGCCTGGAACAGACTAAGGTAGTGCTTCAAAAACACACGGTTGCCAAATCACACGCAAAAGCATGATTAGGTATGTTAAGGCTAAACATGCTTTGTTTTGTGTTCAGGGCTAATAACAAACCTTATCCGTGGTGCTGATTAGCCTCGCAACAGTGTTATAAATGCCTGTTGTCCAGCCGCACTAATGAAATACACTAATGAATTCTTGGCATTGATCAGTGGCACAGTAGGCCGGGCAGGTGTGCTTTAATTGGAATTTTAAGAGTGTCTAAAAAAAACAACAACGCTGGTTTTCCTCCAGGGACGGGTTGAACACGAGCATTTATTGCCATGGAGATCACAGGGTTAGCATTCCTGTGCTCCTCTGATTATTTAGCCGAAAGGTAAATGAGGAGTGATTAGCCTCCCCTCAAGGTAACGCGCTGTCACGTCCTTTGAGTGTTTACTGGTATCCTTAGCTCCTCTGGCTCTACCCGCGCCCCGCCTTGTAAAAGTCAGCTGACGGACTAGATCCCCCCTTGGCCCCCTTCTGGATCTGGTTATGTTAAGCACAAGGCGTAATGTCTCCCTAAATGTCAGAGACGCACCCAGCACCCGCCGCAGGGGCGACTCGTAAAAACCCCAACCTCATGCTGGGTCGCCAAATAATGACCGCTGCTTACAAAGCGAAAAAAAAAGGAGAGTAACCCGCTCAAATCACTTCCTCGTGCATTTCTGGCCAGGCAATAATAAAATCTGCGGAGGACAGAGTTGAAGTTGCCTGGCCTGGTAATCTAATGTGAAGTAGCGGGTGGAGGACCTGATCTGTGGCACTGCAGACACTCAATATGAATCTGTGCCCTTTTTTCTCTTACATTATCAGTGGATAGAGGGGCCAGAGCAAGTGAATTAATGGGCAGAAGATTTATTTGTTTGGTGTAATAAGGACTGTAAAACAGTAAGAGCTCTGTCGGCCTTTGCTGGGCCCCTGCCCCAAGGGTACAATCAAATGTTGCCAGTAAATCAATAGAGCTGGAAGAGGTTTTTATAACCAGAGTTTAACACCAGGCTCTAAGTGCTCAGGTGGCAGGCCATTTGTTCATTATACCGACTTATCACAATAAACAATGGCAACTCTGATTGGGCTCTGCCGGTGTGCTAACGGAAAGAGCGAGGGGAAGAAAAGAGAGGAGGGTCGCTCGGGGAATAAAAAAAATTCTCAGGTGGATGAAAGGGGTCCTAATAAGGCCGAGCTGGGGTGGACGCCGCGGAAACCTGAAGATTAAATACCGCAATTACGGAGTCCGGAGACACCGGGCACTGGGAGCAGAGTGTTCCTCCTGCCTGTCGCCCCTGGGGCTCAGCCCCTGTCGTCTCCCAGTCGCCCTCCTTCCTCCTCCATCACATCTTCCTCAACCTCCTCCTCATGTGCCCAGGCTGGGCCAACCAGCCTCAATGTGTGTGCGCCTGTGTCCAGTTGGACTCCAACATTGCCTCAAGGGACTCAGGAAGAATTTAATTGTTGCAAATGTTTTCTCATCGAAGACCTAAGAGGCTCAAGCCTGTTGTCACAGACTGTAGTGAAATGTTAGGTTGGGCTCATTGGTTAAGGAATACTGTAAGCCCTCACTTTCAATAGCGCTCCAACATCTTACACTTGTGGGCCATTAGTTTTGATGTAATCTGTAATCTTTATGAGGACTTTGAAATGTTTAAGTAATAAGTAATGATGAATGTTTGGTACAGAGAGTATGATTATATGTCCCCCATATTCTAGAGAAACGGATTCACCATTCAATTTAATAATTTATTGAAACTCAGACATGTTGCTTTGTGGAGTCTCAAGGATGGTATTGGTATACACCACACAATTCCTCATAGAATTTATAGCGATGATAAAATCTTCCACTTGTCTGTGCTGGATTTTTACAAAGGTCAGGCTTAATGGATGTAGTTGTACTGATATGAAAGAACATTGTCTTTAAACATTTATGAGCCGCCTCCTGGAGATCTCATATTTTGCAGCACCAATAACTTCAATTGCACATCTCCCCCTACAACTCATACTTTCTATTTTGTCTATATGGGATTATTAAGTTTGTAGACAAGATTTCTTCTCCCGCCGAAACAATGACCCTTCTAGTCTTCCCAGGGTCGTCCCACCATGCATCTGTACCAGAGAACTGGTCATAGTGACTAGAGTACATAGAGTCTAAGAGGTGACAAGACATTCAATGACAGTAGTCTCAGTAGCATGTGGTTGTTTTTTCAGCTTCCCTTGACTTTTCAGGAAACTGTTATTTCTCCCGATTGTCAAAACAATAATACCGTGTGGAGAGTACATCTCTTATCTGAGAGCCTTGCTTCAATAATGCAGGAGCTTTCCAGTGTAGTGGACTTTCTTGCAGTTTCCCATCCCTCGAGTACAATCGGGGGGGGGGGGGGGGGGGGGGATTTGATGATGAAAAGCGCAGACAGTTTAATCCATTAAAGCCTGGTGGTACTTAAGTGACCAGTAGAGCATACTTTTCTCAGCAAATAAACAGGAATTCAGGGAAACCAATGTTACCTACCGTAGGCACTGAAGCACACTAGGTCATGAGAACAGCTGAAATCATGAAACATTTTTTTGATTAGTGATAAAACAAACAGCAGAAATGTCTTTTAAAAACAATTTGAGCTTAACTCTTTCCCGACAGCCCATAGAGAAATCAGTACGTACGTACTGATGACGGAAATTAAAAGTATAATTTTTCTTCACTGAAACCCCGCGAAAACGTCTTTGTATGTCAATGAGTGTCTAAGCCAATCAAATAAAAGGGTTTTCCTTGGATATGTGTTGAATTTCGCTATTGGTTAGATTTTATATTTTGTGATTGGTTGTCAAGCGCCGATCGCGATATTTCAACATGGCGAGTAATGAAAATCGACAGAGGTTCAGTGGTAGTAATGACATACTGTTCATCTGTTTTTAAAAGTATATGCCCATGTTGTCTAGTGATATGAAACTGTGTGGTGTGAGAGGGTAGGGGCCAAATCTGTAGTGTAACTCTGTGTGGGAGGTATCTGAATCTGTTGGGTCATTTTCAGCAACACTGACTCTGTTGGGTCATTTTAACTGTTCATCTGTTTTAACAGTCTAAACTGTGTTAACATGATTATTACACATTGACCAAAAACAAAACATGATTATTAACCAAAATAATATGTATGAGATGAAATTGTAAGTTATTTTTTTGATACAAATGTGATATTGCAACTAATTTTGATGATAAAACTATATAATGGTTATTTAGGCTCGTCTGTATACATAATTTCAAAATTAGTTATTTAGAGTTCCTTTCACCCAATTGCTACCAAACTTGGTATTTATTTAGCCAACAGGTAAATGCAACTTTCTGCTATTTCACTTTTTTAATAACATGCTGTGTTGAAGCTGTAGAGCTTCACAAACTCAAAATATGTGCCCGGAATATGCATATTTTATGCTAATTTATGCTAATTAGCTTATATAAATAATACATAATTGTCATGTCAAACATATATTTGTGTAGCCTAACTATCTGGCTTCAAGAGAAAATGGATGGTTTCTTTGAGATATGCTTAGGTCACCCACAGCAGAATGAAATATCAAAGGAGTCATTTTTGGCCTATTTTGGCCCTGTCAGGAAAGAGTTAAAGGATAACAAAGAAACTGATTCAGTTTCAACAGAAGGATTCTTTAGTGCTTTGTATTTTGTACATGTGCCTTTCTCTCTCAAGAAAGTCTGAGTAGTTTGGACTAGCACAACATATTACATTTTGGGTTTTTATATTTTTGCATAACGTCATTCATTTAAAAAAAAGTAGTTTGATCTGCTTGACTACTTGATTTCACAACAAAATCTGGCAGAGTTTGATAATACTGATAACAGATAATGCTGATTACGGTTGCTGAAACTGTTGTTTTTCATACAAAGCATTACTTATCAATTAATGCTCGCCTAGTTGACACAATAAACATATCATAGTAGACAAGGCACATTAAGCAATAAATCAAATTAAGATGGAAAATTAATAAATGAATAATGAAGCCAGTGAACGAGACAGCATTTTTTGGTGTGCTTTTCAAGACACACGTTTCCTATAGATTAGCATTAGCGCTTGTTTACCCAGCTCTCATTCAAACATTCTGCTGAACATCTCACCAGTCACCGTGATTAACAAGCCTGTCATGTACGACAGAGGCTCCCTTGCTTTGTGCTTCAGCCCATTCTCAGCAAACCCTCTAAAGATGCTTAATCCTGAAAGAATAATTAATATCTCTCCATGATGAATTAATGCCAGACAGAGAGATTATTAAACTGCATTATGCATGCCAAGTAGTTGCCTTATTATCAAAACAAACAACTGGCAGGTGAAAAGCCAAGGCATTTGACCACCAACTACTGTATCTCCTGCAGCTGAAGAGCAGCAGCTAGCATTAGCATGCATTAGTCCCCTTACACAGCCTGTGTGTGCTATGGAGAGCCATGTGGTTGTATGTATGTCTGTGTATGTATGTATGTCTTTATGGCGCATAAAACATGAAAGGAATATTCCTTATTATCATCCAGTCATTAAGTAGAATTCTATTTAAAACATGACAGTGGCATTGCCAAATGAGAAACACTTCTCAGTTAGACCCAGTTTATTTGAATCACTCTGTAATGCTGCTGCTGTCAGGAATTCCCTGTTTACCAACACTGAACGAGTTAAAGTGGGATTTTTAGAGCAGTATGACAGCTTTCATGCAGAAACTTCTGGAAAACTGTGTGACTGAGAAGGACAGTCACCAGGAGCGGTGACAGTTATTGCTGTTTACATAGTGAAAAGTTCCATTCCTTTATACACATTTCCATTCGTGGCAAGTTGTGTAATGTGTTGCTTGGAGTGGGTTATTATTTTGACACATCGTCAGTTGCAGGTGGACTATTCCAATGGCAGGCATCATGAGTAAAAGCCAAAACAGCTTGGTAAAGTGAGGCACATAATGGTGAAAGAATTATGAACGCTCCACATTGAGCCGACCCTTATTCGCTATTGATCCTTCTAAAGTGAAATTAATCCCATTTCGGATGCTCCCAACTTCCCTCAGTGCCATTCGATTGCATCTAAATATTGAACTTTGCCCCTTTCACCCCCCTCCACCCATCCGCTACCATTTCGAATGTGATGAAGTATGCATTTTCCCTCATTACTGACGAATTACCATTTCAAATGAAATCATTTTTCGGAAAAAAAAACAAGCCACGGCACAAATCTCAGTGCGCTGCTCCTCGTCATGTCGTTTCTGCCCAGGGCCCTGCGGTGGAGTGGACCGTGGCTTGGAGGATTTCTGAATAAGTGTCATCTCGATTCACACACACATCACTCAGGCCAATTTTGGCAGTGGCCTGTCTTGCTCTTATTTGTTATGTGCGCACCCCTGTGCCCGGCTCTCCCTGCTAATGACCGAGTGACTGACAGCTTCTGTCTCCGAGCGCGGCGGGAGGCCCCCCTCATCTGATGTGCGCTCGGTGTGTCAGTGCCCCCATCCCCCCATCTCTCCAGCCTCCCCCCAACACCCTCCAGCTCCACCCCACTCTACTCATTCTCACCCACAACACCATGACTGAGCCAAGACTCATCCCACACCACCCTATACTCCCCTCCCCCCTCCAGACCTCCTCCGAGGGTCTCTCAGGTGCCCCCCACCCATCCACCCACCCCCTCCCTCCTCCTCCTCCGACGCTGTGTCAGAGCTCTGTGAATAGGGAAAGCATTGTCTCATGGCTCCTCTTTCCCAGTTTGGAAAAATAATGAGCTGATGGGCTGTACTGCTGTGCCTTCTCTCTCTCTCTTCTGCTTTTCTCAGCTTCTCAGCCGTTTTTCGGTGCATCAGCAGCTTGAGGGCCCTTGCTGGCCGAACAAGCCCAGTATGGTCGACTCGGTAAAGGTTATTTGTTTTTAAACGGGGGGAAGTGATGGATATCCAGCCACTCCTCAGTCTAATTGGCCTCTGTGAGCTTTGAACATAAGGCGCAATGTATCAAACTCATTGCTGTGGGGGTCCTGAAGGGTGCCCTGACAGAGTGCGTGCGTGCGTGCGTGCGTGCGTGCGTGTGTATGTGTGTGTGTGTACACAAGTGTGTGTGCACATCCCATCTAACAACCACAACAGCAATATTTCCTGAAGTTCCACCATTAAAAGCTTGTTCCTTGTGTGCTTTTTCAGTGGCGACTCGCGCTGCGTCTTTAGTCTAGCTAATGTGGCGGAGTTGTTTTACGGCGAGGAGCATGTGAACAGGCTGTGCTCGCGCTCTCTCGTGCACGTTGAGAAATGAGCAATGGAAAGTCCAGACAGTGCAGCTGGGGAGCAGAGCAGGCCAGGAGAGATTAGGGAAGGAAAAGCAAACTTTTAAAAGGCTCAACGTCAGATTCATTTATAAAAGCTAAATATCATGGACAAATTATTGCTCGGCCGTTTCCCCCTCCTCCCCCATCACTGAAGTTGCACACAAATTTAGAAGGTTTCCACAAATATTCTTCTTGAGCTATTTAAACGAAATAGCACAGATATATTTTTAACACCGCCCCCCCCCACCCCCCCAAACCCCTTTCCTCCCTCCATGTTCCAGAAGATTCTTTGATGGGTGAACTGAAAGGCCCCTTTTGTCTGGCCTGTGCAAATTAAATAAATGAATCCAAAGTGTGTTGGGCTGAAATGTCAAAGGACAAAGGGCAGTGCCGCGAGTGGCAAAATTAAGTTTGCGCCTCTCACCTCCAAGGTCACGGTCTATTTGATTACAAGGTTCCATATGCCCCTGGAACATGGACACTGTTGTGTGAGACCCTCTTCAGCATACAGGCCCCCATCACATTAATGCATTTTTGGAGTTTACCCCATGTAAAGCAAAAACAAGTGCTTATTTAGAGGCCAATATAACATTGACTATACTTCTGATGTGCATTTTTATTTTCAGAAACACCACTTATGGAATTCAACACAACAAAAAATACTCAATCCATACAAAATCGCCATCTAACAAGACAAGGTAGGAGAGGGATGAACTAGTCTGTGGCAGGGAGTTGGCTATTTGCTACCAGGCTACCAGTTCTTCTGTTGTCTTTATTTTTATGTATGCAACACATGGATTTCCAAAATAACACGTAAGGGGATATGTGCGATGCTAAACAAACAGATTAGAAGCACCACAGATGGCTCGAGTGACAACAAGCAGCTCTAATGGGGAATAATGAAAAAAAAAAGAGAAAAAAAAAGCTTTGAAATGAATGGACCATCACACACCACACCACATGCATACGTATGAAGAGCAGGGGTGGACATTTCCCTTTAAATTATCCCCCCTCTCTCTCTCACTCTCTCTCTCTCATTAGAGGTCCTCAGACCCAGGCCCGGCCATATTTGGATGAAAAACAGCCATTTATGATTTGGCACCAAACACACACTAAGAATGTACGACATTGACAAGCTGCCAGCTCATTCCAGACATGACAGAAAGCCTGTAGCCCGGCAGCCCCTCTTGTGGAAATTATGAATATAAAGTCATGCATTACAGATTTAGAGGTGAATTTATTCATACCCTTCTGCAGAAGTCGGAAGTGTAGCTGGGGCAAATCGATGAAATATAGTTTATCACTGTCTGCCTAATCATTTGCTAATGGCTGCTATCAATTGTCTGCCTGCAGCATGTGGGCCGTACACTTTAGCAATTAAACCAAACAACCAATGAAGGTGGTTTAGCATCCAATCCCAGGTTAATTCATTGATTTCTCGCAGCAAGGAAAATTGGATGTCCTCTACGTCATTTTTCTTGTTTAATTATTAATTTGTTGTGGTATTTATTAAAAATGAGCACTCTTGCTTAGGAGTCAGCCAGTAATGTATGATCTGTAGTTGTTATAAATGCAGTAGTTATAAGAAACACTATACACAGTGTGGGTAGTTAAAAGGATAGTTTTAGCAGCTATATATTTGTGTGTGTGTTTGTAAATGTATCTGAGTGTGTGTGTGTGAGAGACATGTAAGGGAAGTGGTGTAGTGGGGAGGAGCTGTCTATGAGCTGAGAGGAGACATGCCTCCTCCAGAGGCTCGCTCTTTATTTATTTAATAATTTGTTTGTTCTTCTTTAGCTGCATCAACATATATATCACAGGGGATGCACTCCTCTTTGGACCGCCACGTTACTTATTTATCACGCCCCGGAGTGTTCTTCCACCATTCCAAAGCTTATTTCTGTGTCTGCTGTCATCTTTTCTCGGGCCGTGTTTGATAAAGTGATGATAACTACACCATCAGCATATGTTGGAAAGCACATGCCTCAGAAGTGGATGGGAAGTGTCAGGTACCCAGCACAGAACTCCCAACCTGTGTGTGAACAGCCTTTTCACATTTGTTTTTCCAGGTCAAGCTGTGGAGCATCCATAATGCAACAGAAACATTGCTTTATTTCCCCCTGATATTATTTACCTTGTGTACTTCCCACTCTCCCACTCTCTCTCTGTATGTCTGTGTGTATGTGTCTATTGCTCTCTTGCCAATATGTGGGGGAAAATCCGATTTGAGAGATGGCTTCACTCCTGAAGCTAAGGTGAGCAGTGTGTTTGAGGCTCACTGATGAGAATAAGTTGCATGGCTGTGCTGGAAGTCTCTCCGTCGCCGTGTCCTCTTCATGCCCCTGCGTCTCAGACACTCTCCCCCCCCCCCCTCACTTCATCCTACACGCCATCCAGCACAATCATATTTACCGACACTAACCATCATCCCGGGGGTCTAGGAAACAGACAGACCAGCTTTCTTTCTTCTTGCCCCTCCTCTCCACATCATGTGGTCCCAGTCACTTTTTTGTTGTTGTTGTCAAAATTCAATACAAAGTATAAAACTCAGATTGGATTTCTCAGTAAGCACAGAACCTTGAAGAGTGTGTATGTGTGTGTGTACACACACACTTTCCTGTGTATGTGTTTTTCTGGTCTTTTGATGTATTGAGTCCCCCCCCACGTAAGATCACTGGTGCTACTGCAACCCAGCGTCAGGCTGAGACAGTATCGGCAGCAGAGTCAATTCTGGCGGCTGGGGGTCTCTCTCTCTATGAATCAGATATGCCATTGATCAGTCCCCTTTCTGGCACACGGCCCGTTAAATTGCAACCTTTTTAGTATTGGCATGCTCAGTCACTTTCAAGAGACAGGCGGGGGGTCTGCGGCGACAAGGTGGGAAGGGGTCTTGGTGAACCCTGTGGCAAGTGGGGGGGGGGGGGGGCACAGGTGTCAATACCCCCACTCCTTATTGACAATTAGGTGGCTTTTGGACAGCAGAGTGCTATGAGAGATGACAGAGGCCTTGACTTTGATCTTGACCTGAAACCTCATCTTGGAAATATGTAATTCTACCCTTCAGGATTCCCCCCGCAAGCCTTGTCAGTGAAGCATCTATTGGCCTTAAGAGCAATAGAAAGCCACAAGACAGGGTTAGCAGATATGGAAGATTATGTTTTTTGTTTTTGTTTTTGTAAAAAATTGCTTTGTTGTATAACTGGGTCAATTACAACCTAACAGTGTTGTCCTTCATGTGGTTGACCCATCTGCAGAGTGGCCTGCATGGCCAAATAAAATGAGGCAGACTTGGCTGTGTTGAGACTGGCCAGTCTTTTAAACCCCTCAACCCCCCCCACCACCACCTTTCTCTCTGCTCTCTCTCTCTCCCTCTGTCTTTCTGCTCTCTCTCTCTCTGGCTCTCTCTGGCTCTGAGCTGCAAGAGCTTTAGAGAGAATGGAGCAGTCAGAGGTACTTAAGGCTGCTAAAATTGACCATAAACAGCTCATTGTTTTAAAAGTCCAGACATGGTCATTTGATACCGGCTCTAGACCCCGCTTCTTGCCCCCTGGCTAGGCAGTAATTTCCCTCCTGTAGCACACATGGGGTCCACAGCGTGCACGAGCAAAACCCAATCCCTGCCCAACAGCAGGACAGCACGAGGAGACCACTCAGCCTGCACGGACAGATAGGGAGCCTGAGAGCTTTTATTTCCAAAGTCCTTTTGCAATTGATTATCTGGGAGAATGAACAAAGCTCACAGTTGTTATGTGTGTGAATGAAGAGGGTTAAAAAAGGGCTGTTGTGGGGTCCACATTCTTGCTTACAAAATGGGTCTTAATCATATTTTGCTTGCAAATTCTGCTTCTTGTATATGTTTGTTTTTGAAAAGTCAGTTGGTTTATGTATTTTTATCCGTTCAAACAACTGAGGCATTGCTCTAGAAATAGCCCACAGCCATCTGTTGGAAGACTATGAACATACAAAAATATTACTGATTGTTATTTATTCTAAGTGTAGTTCTTGGTTGCTTGCCTGCATGCTCAAATTCATATTTGGTCAGAGTCTGCCTTATAACCTAAGCTGGCATGCATAACCCACCCACCCACACACCCACACACACACACACACTAACATGTGCAGAATGAATCACAAGAACTGACAGCAGATGGTGCTCTTTGGGTGGGAGAGACCCTTCTTGCGACTCGGCCCATTCACCATGCAATCTATCATCATTCAGCCCCTGTGCCTGGGAGACCTGGCAAGAGAGAGAGAGAGAGAAACAGGGAGAGAGACAGGGGAGAGAGAGAGAGAGGGAGGGAGAGAGAGAGAGGACATGGGGTTGTCATCCACGGCCATCATTCAGCCCCCATGTCGGTGAAACGTCATTTTTCCATCACGCTGAATTTACTTGTGAGCATCAGGATTTGGACACACCAGTGCTACAGGTGAGCAGGTCGGCGCTGTCGAATGAGAGGAGCTGCAGACTTTGAGATCAGCCACTCCACATCCAAAAAAAAAAACCACCACTTTGGTTCATCTGAAGTGATTTAGACCTGGTGTTTTTGTTTTTTTTTACGCTAAGGTCAAATGTTTTTCTGCAGCCTCAGAATTCAGATGGTTCTGAGGGATTTTTTCAGAATTGTATGTGAACATTCCATCAATACAGACCTGTCATGGGTGCTACATGCCTATTATATGACAGCATAGTCGGCATAAATCTTAACAGTGTGAAAGTGTGTTTGCGTCTGCCTACATGTAGGCAATCCCCAGCGGTCTGCTCAGCTTTGCAGTCCATGGGAATGTGTTCACCACATTAGGAGAATAGTGTTGCACAGTATGTGCACAGCGCAGTTATAGCTCTATGTGCACAGCTCAGTATATTTTTATAAAAAAGTTCTCTATTCACAAATGTTATATAAACTCCACCAGGAAATGCCTCTCACTTTCACACCCCAGCTTTGTTTTGCTAAGATTTTCCTTGGAAATGCAAATGTTTTAATATGTCAAAGTGATGCCGGAAAGCAATCAGCGATATTGCTATGATTAGATTGAAATCAGAATTTCGTCAACTCAGCAATGCGGTATTGGTAGTCAATTAAGATCAGTAATAATATGATGATGGACAGTTTGAAACGATCCCCGCTAAAAGTGTGACAGGCGACTTTTAAAAGGGTCATGCCTGTGACCTTGAATCACTTGGGGCTTTAAATATACAGTCTGCTCGTTTCAGCATATGCAATATTTTTCCAGGTCTTGAAATGAAAACGTCAATGAGAGCTGTCTGCCTACCCCCTTCAGACACTTCGACATATTTCTCATTTTTTCTCGCACAATAGAAATCAATGCAGAGCTAGTTCAGATATTCATTGAGAAAATGTGTGGACTGTTTCAAGCTATTTGTGAATTGGCTGACAAATGATTCCTTTTCACATTATTACCTTGAGTATGTAACAGTCAGTAGGATTCAGATTTGGACACTTTTCCCTTCAGTTAATAGTCCCACTTTATAATCATCAATCATGGCAGTCAGATAATATTGATTGCAGTCCAGATTAAATCAGAGTTATTCTACTCCTATGGGCATTACAAAGTTGAGCTATTATAGCAGAATGGCTCTTGGTTACATTTTTGTATATTCCAACAATCAGTGGTGTGCTACGAAACGCCAGAGATGTCATTGCATGCAAGACATATTTGCATATTTTTTTTTGTACATCAAGAAAATGTGTGCTCATTTTACTAAATTGTGCCGTTGTTTTTACTAGATTGAGCGCTTAGTAATATCGTGTTGGTATTTTGATGAAGTGAGCGCATCTCTGCCGAAGAAATCTGCTTGCACATGAGACCGTGTATGCAACAATAGGATTCCACTAAAGATGACCACTAGAAGCAATAGAGGTGGCCCCAATGCATATCATATGGAAGCCATTCAACTAACTTCCCGATGTGGACTGATATATATTTTTTCTAAAAAAATGAGCTATCAACTCCGCTAAGCTCTAGGAATGCAACCAGAGTCGGACAGAAATCATGGGAGTTGTACTGGAATCGCGGCGCGATCCCGTCAACTAGATCGTTAAGTGTAAGGTGCCAATCTTAGCGATTTTAAGTCAGTCGGACTTACAACAATATCAAATAAAACTAGTCTTTCTAGTCGTGGCTCATGCAAATAGTGACGTGAACAATATAAAAATCAATAGTGACCTCTCTCCAACACCAAACAGGAAGGGGCAAGGTAGGCGACAGCTGTAGCAAGGGACCTGATGAAACCCATGAATATGATAATTTGTTATTTCGTTTCTTATGCATCATTAGTCGGCTCTTCCATGTGACAGAACAACTCTATATCGGTTAGGGATGTCACGCATGAAACAATGCTGCAGAAACACGAAAATATGACTTTGAGTTTCGTAGGCTATCATTTCAGTTCCTGTTGATATCTATTGCACGATGGGTAATAATTTAAAGGAATCTAGTTGCAGTCTTGTAAATAGCAGAGGTGGGAGTACTGTAAGTCACACATGTGCAAGTCACAAGCAAGTCTCAAGTCTAAACCTTCAAGTCTCAAGCAAGTCCAAGTCATTTTTGTGACAGTCAAGCAAGTCAAGTCATAGCTTGGGTCAAGCAAGTCAAGTCATAGCCAAATCATATAAATTCATGATGATTTACCCACGTTTTCATTTTAACTCATTGAATGCCAAGCTGTTTTCGGAAGCTTTGTCCTAGAGTGCCAGCAATCTAGACCATTGTTGATGATTTTTGTACAGCCACAGCATATTCTGTGTTATAGCTATGAACACATACAATGGCTCGTTTGAAAGGTGAGACTTTAAGCTCTCAGTCGGTGCACACCGTGTATTTCTACATGCCTCTGTTCCTGAGAAATCCCAAGCTAAACAGTGGCTAGTTTTCATCAAAATCCCTGTTTTTTTTTCTAGAAATGGAGATATTGCGTCTTTTATGAGTCACTATCACCGACATATTCAGCACTCTGGCAAGGGCGTGCCCTCTTGCAAGCGCGACTCGGCCTACCACCCACTCCGCTAGGCCCGGCTCGTGGTGAAGATGGAACTCCCTCCTCAGCACGGTGTTCAGTCACTCCTTGTAATGTTTTTGACCTGTCGTGGTCAGAGTCATCTTGTCTTAGTAGAAAGGTGGACTCATCCAGCGTTGTCTGGCGAAAACGCACCTGCTGCAATATCTTTTTCTTCGACTTTTTCATTTCTCCCTTCAGTACCTGAGAAGTGTTGCCTGCAAAGTTTCTGGGAAGAGATCTAACGAGACCTGCCACCTAGTGATAAACCCACGAAAATAAATGACCTGATTTTGACCTGGCGTGCATGTCACTAGGCTAATCAGTGACTGATTCGAAACAAAGCGGCAACCATCAAAAGAGTTAAGATCAAACGTCCAGATAAAATGTCCAGATCTTGCGTTTTCATGAGTTTTCGATCGTCATATATTTCATTTCCATTCATCACAGAGTTCACAATCACATATAAGGTGTGTTAGAGTGTCTAGTTTCGTAATAAAAAAAAAAAGCTAAAAACGTAATATTACATTTTTGGCACTCAACGCATTTTGGCACTTGAGTTAAATAAGCTACAATAGGCTAGTTATGAACTGCTGGAGTTTTATTTGTAACAAACAAATAGTCATTGCATTCATTCAAGTCACATACAGTACATCTGAACGGTTTATAGAATAAGATGAAATGTATACAAATAAAAATATTTCAAGTAGACCTATTGACCTATATAAAATAGCCTAAAATATATAAACCTATATAAGACCTATATAAAATAGCCTATTATTGTTTCAATATGCCTCAAATATTAGGTAAGCTACATCAAATCATGAAAATATATTCAAACAGTTCAAGTTACTCCTGTCCTGACCTGTCACATCTCCAGGGACCCAATGTTGAAAAAGTAATCAATCAATCAAACGCTGCCGCTGACGTCACCGCCAAACTTTGACAAGCGCGACAGCGCAACAGGTTTTAGGAGGGTTTAGGACCTTCAATGCTACATCATATTATACATAAGCCTAACATGTGAAGTAAGCTACTTTTCTGTGCTGATTGCTGGCAGTAAGCTAGGCCTGCTTACTGTTGTTACTACTTGGCTGTAAAGTATGGAACAGGGACGTGTTTAAGAGGGAGGGAGAAAGAGAGGCTCTTACTTTAGGTTACATTGGCAACATTTTCGCTAATCGCTAGCATATCAAGATTAAACTTAGAAAAGAAAATGTTTCACTTTGCCATTTCACACATTTTACCCTAATATGGCGTTAATTAAAAAGCATAATAGATTCAAAGCCAACTCTTAACATGCCTCAAATTTGACATTAGGTTTCTAACACGACTAACTTCTGATGGATGAAAATCAACGTGGTGGTGGTTATGTCGCTAATTTGCGCACTTGCATACTGCTGTTCATTTCTCCTTTGAGTTGTCAGATACATCATCTGTGTAGCCAAACATTATTATGTTTCGCTATAAACGTAGAGCCTTCCATTTTTGCAAGTTAGCCTACATCAGTCTGTCTCGTTTGATCTGGCACTTGCTGTTGGTCTGTCGCGTCACTTGGTAACAATGACAGGTTCGCTCGCGTGACGCATGCAACAGCACCTAAGCAGATTTTCTAAAATTGGAAAGTTAATATCTATGAAAAAATAAAAAGTCAAGTAATTTCAAGCCATTTGTCTCAAGTCTAAGTCAAGTCTCAAGTCATGAATAGTAAGTCAAAGTCAAGTCAAGTCTTTTATACATGTTTATCAAGCAAGTCATGTGACTCGTCCCCCATGTCTGGTAAATAGTGACCCTGCAAGATCCTTAGTCATTGCAAAATCATAGTCTGTGACTTAAAACTCTATTACTTGTCTTTAGATGTGAGAGGGTCTGAGTCTTTCAAAAATCTTTTTCACATTTTTGCAAATCTTTCCAAAGTCTGTCAGTGTAAGGAGGGCTTAAGCTGCTTCCTAGCAGGTAACATATGTTTAAATGGCTATAGTCTACATTTAAAAACTATTTGTAAGATAGAAATGCTGCCACATGTCAACAAGCAATGCTATCGATGAACTTTAAAAGTTTGTTTAGATCCAGTGTAACTGTCATCATGAAAACGGTACATCACTTCGGTTCTCTATTCCAAACCACTTCATCCTGCTGTTGCTCTTCCTGTAAAGATAAGTGATTCCGGAGAAAAGGTTGTTGGTATTTGGATATTTTAAAAGTGTATTGTGTTAGAATCACAGACTGTACCTTTAAATATTTTACCTTGTTCTCTGATGTTAACATAGAATGTATGTAACCTCGGTCTGTCAAAATAGTTCAGATGCTATTACAAGCCCATTTACAACCCTATAATTAGATAATTTATAATTAGAATGGGGAATATAATGGCACATCTTAGCAAATATCTAGTGTCCCTCATGCTTATCTGGCACCCACATTAATAATTAAAGGGACACTATGCAAGATTTTCACCTTAATATAACCTTTACGAAGCAAATTTGATGGTAAATTACCTTGTCAGTAGATATAGCTCTTTGGAAATATTTTTTGCCTGTTGTCACTTCCACAACAATAACATTTTCATTGTGTACAGGGGGAAACAAACCACGAGAAGTAGGCTATTTACAACGGCAGAGTAAAATATAAATATATTGCGAGGGGGAGCTCTACAGTCACCAAAAATACTCAATAGTATCTGGACGCCGATCTACCACAGCTTATAGCTTACGCTAACTTAGTGTCGTGTTCTTTACAGAGAATGGATGAAAATACTTGGTTTAAAGAATTTATCCTAATAAACAAAGTGCTCGACAATGTTACAAACTGGTTACCCGGGCATGTGCAGACATTTTTTTTTTTGCTTTAATGGTTTGGATTCAATGAATTGTCAGCCTTTAAAAATGTTTTCTTATGGTGCTTGTCAGAGTTAACAACTCCTGAATTAATGGTATTAAAGGTACAGAATAATCCCCTCTGAATTGTTATGTGCATTTTTTAAAAAATAATTCAGGACACAACTGACTGAAACTGACTGACCACAGACTGTATACAACACAACACAACACACCAGCTACTAAACTAACTAAACTAGTTTCAGCTATTAGCTAAGCAAGAACATCAGCACATGCGCTTGTAGATCCGGTTGCTATATGTCTGCGGCTCTGCAGCCAGACCCTTCTCAAAATACCTGAACCTGCATACTAGTATACCTTTAAGTGAGCTTTGTGTCACAGGCAGTGTTGGGAGGGTTACTTTCAAAACGTATTCCGTTACAGAATACAGAATACATGCCCAAAAATGTAATCTGTAACGTATTCCGTTACGTTACTCAATCTGAGTAACGTATTCTGAATACTTAGATTACTTCCGCATTGAATTGCATTTTATAAGTGTAGGAATGCGGCTATCAAATCCTGCTTAGGCCTACTACTAAACAGGCCTATTCTGGTGTGTTCTTCTGTTCCAAATGGCTGAAGTGTTAGGCCCACATAGGAGAATGTAAAGTCAACTAAGCTACCTGATACAACTTTAAAATAGCAAGGTGACCATTAAAACTACAGCAGGCGACTAGGCTAATTAAAATAAACAAATAAATAGGCTACTTTAAGGGCGTAGCCAGAAATGATCGATCCAATGTGTGTCTCAATTGTCCCCCGCTGACCACCTCACACATTTCTCTAGATTTTGCAACAACCTTACATGACACAATGCAATAAAATATGCCAGTTTTTAGGACACAGAATAATGTTTGTAATGATACCAGTTACGTTTAACAGTAACATAAGTGTAATGGGCTATTTTTTGTCGAAGGTGCATGGTGAAGTGAAATTTTTACTTTGGAAAAAAAAACATTTGCCGATATCCTTGGATGGGAGATACTTGTGTCGTTCAAATTTTCCATGATCAAAGAGGGCACTAATACGCATGTGCATAGCAAAAATCACAACTTGGGCTTGCTGTGCAAGCAAGATATTTAAGGTGTCTCAACTGTACACATGTCTCAACTGTACTCAGTCTACCCTAATTAAGGTGTGCCTGTGAGATTTTTCGGTGGCATCAACCCAGTAGGCTACAAGTAAGGGGCGCATATGACAGGTGGAACGCAAATGACCTGTAAATGTAAACACTATGGGCTAGGCTACTGTATATCAGTGCTCTCAAAATGAACGTGATTCGCGTAATGACAATCAAAAACCGCACGTTAAAATATGCTAGGCCTACTCGCAAGAATAATTCTTCAGAGGCTGCACCATATAATTCATTTTAAAACGTAAATGTAGATCTAGAAAAAATAATAATTTATAAAGCTATTTTAAGTTAGAATAAAAAACTTAGAATGCAGTGCCTATTTTAGAGATGGGTTTTATTGTAGCCTAGGTCTAAATCAACACGTGAACTAGGCTTTGCTTATTGCTTAGCAAACTGTGTAACCGATTGGCCGAAGTAGCCTGAGCTATTAATACTTGGGAAAATATCCTTTGAACAGACATCAGGAACCACGATCAGTGAGGAACAGGAGTTACCTCCACTTACTTACTACTCAATTTGCTGTGCAAACAGTCATTTCAGGGTCTCCGACCGCTTCGATAATGTGCGCTGGCTGCGTTTTGAGGCTAGTGCAAGACGGCAGGGCTTGGATTTAAACATGTAAACAATTTCATCATTGCTTTCAGGAGCTTCTGGGAAATGGAGTTGCCTTAATTTATTTAGAGAGTGAACAAACTTATGAAACAGATAAGTATCGTCATGTAATCCATTGATTTCAACAATGTAACTGTATTCTAAATACCAACTATTTAACTTGTAACTGTATCGGAATACAGTTACTCATAATTATGACCGCCGCTAGCGAAGCTAGCGAAGCGGTCATATAGGGATTGTCAAAGTTTTTTTTTTTTTTTTTTTTTTTTCCCGTCATCTACTTCCTGAATTTTTGGTCAACGATACCCGGGACACCGAACCACCAGGGCACATGAAATTTGGTGGGTATGTAGCCCCACTAGACTTTTTTACGGAAAAATTTTGTTTAGTCCCCGGGGGCCACTCACCCCCCCCCCCCCCCGTGCTGGGCCCCCCGAACCGCAAAAAAAGCAGTTTTTCCTAAATAACTACCTGAACCGTGGCACTGAGGATGAAGAATCTTTTATGGTATGTTGGTCTCAAGGGCCCACATCAACCTGGCCCATAATCACTCATTTGTGATTTGCACCCCCCCGGTAAAAAATGAAAATGCAATATTATTCTGCTTTAATCGCCCCTATCTTCAGTTAAGATGTTCAGAACTGCACCAAATTTTATGTGTATGATTGACCTGGCATTCTCTGGGGGTATGCCAAGTTTCGTAGAATTTCATCCATGGGGAGGTCTAAAACAAATTAGGTTATGTGTACATTTAGTGACTGTACACTCATTGGCCTGTAGATGGCGGTGCACACATATACACATGCACACACACACAGGCACCCAAATACTATCGGTATTAGAACGGCCGATACATAATTACAAATTCAGTAGGATTAAAACAAATAAAAAAATAAATATTCATCATCATCATGGCTGCATCTCCAGTATTGGCGATAAGTAGTCGTTTGTCCACTAGATGGCGCATCGTTGCAGTGAGACGTCATTTTGTTGGAAGTTAAAAGTGGGTTGGAAAAACAATGGACGCTTACAAGGACTGTAGTTTACCACAGAGAACGTCTAATAAGGATAGGACGATGTTCACATGAAATGTAATTCCCATTTCTTCTTGAAGCCAAAATAAAACTGAGGATGTTTATCGGACATGCTTGGTTTTTACTGCAGGTAAGTTAATCTTATAATATCAGCAAGGACCTAGGTAATGTTACCATTAGAGTTGGTTGAGTGATGGAGGCCAATTTGATTGATGGCATTTGTAGAAAACTATAAATGCGGTTATACCAAGCAAATTGATAGCAGCACTGTAATTGTATCTTTCGACTGTCATTTGTTGCACGTGCTACAAAAATCATTCTGTGCAATGGAAGATTTACCAACGTTACACCGGTCTGATACAGTTTTGCCTGTACATGCGTGAGAGCCTGTTTATTTTGTTTTAAGTGCGTGCAGGGTGTGAGAGGGGAATCGATGTGCTTTGATTCCAGCTTGGTAGTTGTAGTCTGTGAAATTAAAAAGCACGTGTGTGTATCCAAACAATGACACCTTCATTTCATTATGGCTGCTTTAGCAACACACCTTAAGCTACTGTGTAGTGGGTCCCATTTAGAAGTGGCTACTTCATTCGCGCTTTCCTTGACTCATGGAGCTGCGTGAATTTTATTACAACTTTTCGCCACGATATGACAGTTTAAGTCCGCTTGATACTGTAAGGCGTAAGCCATTGGTTTCCAAAGGAGATTTTATTTGTGTCGCCAGCATAGCCTATTGACAATTTATGTTGTAAATAGGCCTACCTTATAAGCCTACCTGTAGCTTAGGGAAGCTAACAGCTTTCTATTAGGATCTAGTGTGTTAGTTACAGTTTTGTCATAACTCCCTAATGCATTTTTGCATTTAGAATAGCCAGAGCGTGAACAATATCGGGTGCCTATGGACTAGGCTTGGTGAACCCAGCCTGATCTGCCCGCTATTTATTTTTTGATATCTTAAAAGATTGAGGTTGGTCTGGTGAAAGCCAGACTAGCCATGGACCTCAGTTACACAATTCAAGGGAACATGAATCAGCCTATATTTGCACGAACAATAACGGACAACAGCTATTCAACTTTGGCCCGTTAAAATGTGTATGAACAGTCTAGCGACGCATTTCAGCCCATTTGGACATGTCAGTTATTTGCACCACTAGATGTAAAACAGCATTTCGTTTCAGACTACTGTTACTTAATTTGTGCATTAACAATAACGTTTCAGACTACTGTTACTTAATTTGTGCATTGACAATAAAGTATTACATGAACTAAAGATGACTAAAATCTTATGTAGAAGAAGAAACATTCACAAAAAATCCATCCATCCAAAAATGACCTTTGTTTTTGATAGCTGTTGAAAACGGCATGGAACTGACAGAGATGTTTTTGTTTATAAATAAATAAATAAATAAATAAATAAATAACATTATGCTGATACCTTTTGCTTTTCCCAAATACAATGTAGGCTAGCCTACAAGTGTAAGTGACCTTTCATCAATCCAGTTGCAATGGATGAACTGTGATGAACTGCCCTACTTGTGATTGTTTAGAGATTTTAAAGGTTTTATAACAATACTACATCTTCTTTGGCTATTCTACAATCTATTCACCTTTTCAGCACCAGTAGGCTACTTTCTGTGCAGCCGCACACACACACTCAGGCATGCCAAACAAGCATACACAAAAGTTTCAAGAGTGGGGAATGGAGTAAAATATGGAGACAAATTGAAGTGTGATTTATTTTCGCGGAACGGATGTACAGGACTGAGCGGCGGTCATATTTTGTACCGCTATGCGGTACATCTAGTTTGTATTCTGAATACGTAACGCCGGTACATGTATTCCGTTACTCCCCAACACTGGTCACAGTTGGATAGATTCACCTGTTTAGACTTCACCTGTTTGTATTACTTTGTTTAGATTCACCTGTTTTTAGCGGTAATTTCAAAGTCTGAGATTTGCGTATGAGGGAGGAAACAGGAAAGGAAGGAAACGTGTTTCAGGCACATGGTAGCTTTGTGGCCATGCACCAGGATCTCTTTATTCAACACAGCCAAGGTGAAAACGGCTCTCCCTTCTATGTCATGTTGAAGGAATGGTAATAGGTTTGCAGAATTCATGGCAGCATATGCAAACTTATATCTGCATGTGTATTTGTCACTAGCGTTAGTGCTGCGATAATGCAGCATGTGCATTCTAATCACTTCGTAATCAATTACGGGCAGAAGGTTTGGGATTCTCTCATCTTAAATAGCTTATGCCTGCTCATCCTGCTCATGTTATTAGCCTGTTTGTATTGGATTACATCATACAGTAACAGGATTACTGTAATGATGAGTCACAATCCCACTCTGTAATGACAAACAGCGTTTTTCCCCTCTGCCACCAGTTATGGAGATTGTTATCTCTTCAGATAAGAAATGCACATGTATGGCCATGAGTACTGAGGAGATGAGCATGGCCCTTCTGCCATCTCAGGTCTGGGGGGCTGGTTTAATACGGTGAAGGCACTGTGAGAGTGCTAAGGCGGCGTGGCGTGGTATGGTGTGAGCGTGTGGATGATGAAAGCTCTCCCAGAAGGCCGCGGGGCGAGTCGGGCGGCCCCAGCCCACTCGCGGGACAGGTGCTCCTCAGCTGGCTTGAGCTGTCAGCTCTCGCTGGGGATGACATCACCCGCTGTGACAAGTGCTCCTCTGAGTCATCTTTCACCTTCTCTCACCCCTACTCCTGCCCTCTCGGTGTCTCTCTCACTCTCTCTCTCGGTGCCTTTCTCTTACACCCACATAGCCACTCTCTCTTACATTCACCCAAGTCTTTTATGTATAATATACATATCATATAACATCATATTATATAACATATATCATATATATATTATGTTGTGTATATGTCATATGTGTGGATATATAGTATATACAGTACATATGTTACTGATTTGCTGTTTGTTATGTTCAGACATCTATAAATTATACATTTTCTATATATTTATATGACGATGTGCAGTATATGAGTTTTATATGTAACTGATTTGGTGTTGGGAATGTGTCTAGGCATGTTCTTTCTGTGCGTCACAGTGAAAGAGAAAAGCTATGAAAAGGAATACACAATGATGCCATTCTATCTCCTGCGTCCCTGTTTCCTCCTCGTACCAGCCTTTTTTATGCCTCTTTTATTGTTAAAGCAGCTTTTTATGACACCGATAGCATGGCACAGACACCGAGTGAAACTGAGCAAGCGAAGCGGAGCCAGCGGAAGCGAGAGAGAGAGAGAGTGTGAAAGAGAGAGTGAAAGAGAGAGTGAAAGAGAGAGTGAAAGAGGCTCAAAAAGCTGTGATAAATTTAGCCGTGTCAGAATGACCTCACGGTGATGACCGAATTCCTGGAGGAAACGAATGCCCCAATGCCAGCACATGTGGGTGACAGCCATCCCTGAATCATTCCTCGCACCTCCACCCCCCCCCCCCCCCCCCACACTCCATCCCACACCCTTCTTTCCTCAATAACAACGCGGTTGCGGTGCCTCTCGAGTGAAACACTTCGCTCTCACCACCATTCAACCTCACCCACCATGAATCACCAGCATCACCCCCCCCACACACACACATACACCCATGCAACATTTATTTATTAATTTCCTCATTTGAAGCCTTTGTGGTGCTGCAGAGGTGCCCCGTGAGGCATGGTGCTGGTGTTAATGATGATGATGATGATGATGATGATGGTGGTGGTGATGGTGATGGCACGGCCGATGATGGCTGAGCAGCACGGCGGGGGCCGATAGCATCAGAGGGAGCTGCTGAGTGCACAGCATTACATCACCAGCCCCCTTATGACTGCTCAGCTTACAACACACAGAGAGAGAGAGAGAGAGCTCATCATGCCACTGTGCTGCGCTTCCAGGAAATATGAGCGAGCTATCTGTGCAACCCAAATATGCACGCCGGCAAGTTCACACTGAGGTCAGCCACACATCTCTCTCTGTTCCGGGGCACTCTGTAATGTACGGCAGTGTGGCTCGGCTCGGCGCACCGCTAGACAAGCGCCTCTAAAAAATCCATTATTCACAGAAACAAATCATAAAGAGAGATCAAAGAGCCACTCTGGAGGCTTTTCAATAGGCAACGTTGTAACACCGCCTCTGCGTGCATGTACAAAAAAAAAAAAAAAATGAAAGTAAAAGCTTGCTTGTTTTTACTTCACTTCAGAAAAGGAGCACTTGAGTTCAGACTGACTCACACCGGATTGATCATCGTTAAGGCAGAGCGATGCCTAATCTGGCCGTCCGCCTGGAATTTTAAATCCTAATATGTTATGGACGGGGCCCGAGTGAAGGTGTCTGGCCAATGTTTCCTGTTGTTGTTTTATAGCGCAATGCCCAACGCATCCTGCTGACTGGACCTCATGAAGACAAATGGGCGGCTGATGTAATTCCGCGGAGTGGGACTTTCGCCGACTCTCTCGGCTCGTGCTTCACCGACTGGCCTCTCGGTTGGCTCCGGCTGACATGATAATGATGACAAACCCTGACTAGTGAGCCAGCTCCAAGTGCTCCTCTGGAGAAGTTGTGTTCTTGTTGGTTTTTTCTCATGTTGTTGTTGGTTTTTTCTCATGTTGTTGTTGTTTTTTTCTCATGTTGTTGATGTTTTTTTCATCCGATTTGACTTTCTTTTTACGGTGCAATGAATGTGAAAGATGAAGCTTCGCTGTCAGCAGGCGTTTGCAAATCACCGGCGTGCGTTGCCAGACATTGCCGCCGACGGTGGTGACACTCAGCCGTGCTGTTTGCCAACAATTAGTGTGTATGTCAGCGAAATGTGGGCCAGTGAAAACAAATGGGACGCATGACAACTCTGTGTATTTACGACCGAGGCGTCCCACTCTCCGCTTCTCCACAGTGGAAGACTAAGGGACATTCATTGTGGAGGAAGACAGCGGATGTTCATTTGTAAATGTTCACGACATGTCCTTTTTCTTTCACTCGCGCTATTGAATAAAGCGAGAGCGAGCGAGAGAGTGCTTTCACTATTTCCTGCTCTTACATGCGCTGCTTGGCACTGGTTCTGCTGGCATCGCTGCCTACTTGGTGATGCCGAGTTTCCCCGGTGCCAGATTTGATGCCAGCGGACCGGAGCTGGGCACACACACCAGCCCGGTCTCTTCTTAGAGGGACATTTGTTAAATAAAAGTGTCACATGCGCCTCCATGCATGCGACGCGTCCTACGGCAGACTTAGCGTGTTACCTTTGCTCCGTGTAAAATCAACACGGATCCAGACATCTGTGGGCCGTGCTGATGGTTGCAGGCAGACGGGCATGTGGGCTGCCGGTGCTTGGCAGGGCCACCAGTGTTGTGTTGGAGCACAGAGAGAGCTGGAGCACAGAGGCCCAGCCTTATTTACAGCTGCATCAGTGAAGCGCACCCTCCGATCTCATCAGCTGCTCCCATGTTAAATACAACCAATGGATGAGAACAAGCACCAAATAACTCACAAGAGATGCCACTGTGAGAGATTGGGATGATTTGCTATGTACATTTGCACATTCATTCATTCATTCATTCATTCATTTAGAAGTAGATTTTAGTATTACAGGAGTTTTACAGTTAAGTTGCTTTTATTCAATGTGACTGTATTATACTCTAAGAAGTTGCTTTTATCCAAAGTGACAGTACAGTACAGACACAGTATTATTCCATCAGTGTTGGTGTTAACTGGGTATTGAAACTGTGACCTTGATGTTGTTGATGTTGTTAGAACCCAGTTACACAAGTTGAGCTCGAGCAGTTACAGCACCCTATAATCAGCCAACATTCCATGAGACCAGATCTGTTTACTTGCTATTAAAATTCAGGCACGGAACTGGACATGTACTGACAGCATACTGAATGCTGGACCAGAGCCGATGACACATAACCTGAGTCTGTAGTCCGCTCCTCCAACCTGTTCATATTTCGTGAACTGTATCAAGTCCACTCTCAGTGCAGTGCACAGTCCTATTTTCATATTTTCCACATCTGTCTGATAAATGACTCGTGGGCCTGTTTGCAAGTTGCTTATGATACATGTTGCCCGTCAAACGTCTCGGCCGCTGAGGGCACCGCCAAGGTGAGCCGGTGGCTGGGCCGGTGTGTGTGAGCACGCACGCCCCGTAGACCCCCATCTCCAGCAGACAGGCGTGAGGAAATGCTTGTTCCACTCCACCAGATGACATCACCTCCTCGGCTTAGGTAGCGGCGGCAGCGGCGGCTCCGTGCACACGGCACACTCAATAGGCTGTCGTCTGTTGCTGTGGGCAGACTCCGCCAATCCCTCTGCTTGCCTTCTCCCGCCTCCCCACATGCATCCCTCCCCTCCTCTTTCCTCCCTTCCTCCCTCCCCTCCCTTAATGTATACATCACCGATTCCATGAATGATCTGTAGCATAGCTTCCACGGCCCTATCCAAAGACAACATTATGCGATCGCTCAGAGGCTGTTTTCCCCCAGGCACTGGTGTCTGGATGCTTGGTGCTTATGGCTTTGGTCGCACGCTGTGAGCAGAATGCCGAGTTAGATAGGATGTGCCATTTGACAGCGTTATCTGTGGTCCCCTCGGTTTATGCTCCATTCTCTGTGTTTCCATTTTCAAAAAATAACAACAACAACCCTCCTCTGGTCTCCATCGTGCAATCCTGGGCTCCAGATGTCAGTTTGTTATAGATTTAGGGCCAAATAAACCCACCGAATGCTCCAGCCTGGAAAAAAAAAATCATGTCTCCATATAATTTTACACTGAATGGACCACTTTGAAAACCTGCCTCACTGTAGAAACTGCTGACTTCAGGAGCTTGCTCGTTTACTTGTTTTATTTATTTATTTATTTATTTATTTATTTATTTATTTTTTAAAAGGAAGCATCAGGCACACATGCACAATGCATGAACTGCGCGCACAATAAATCTTTGGCCTGTTTTGCTCAATACTATTTTGCCTGACACTGGCTGAAGATCTATACCTGTCTGGAGATGTCTCCCTCTCAATAGTGCGGGTCCCCTGGTAGACATCTGCGGGGCTGCGAGTGGGTAAAGCGTAAACTCACTCATTCAGGGGCCGCCGAGTAGGCAGGGTTCAGGAGGTCAGAGATATGTGTTATTCTCCTGCACGCGCTCCACACAGGATGTGTCAAAGCCCCATCAGTGAGTGACAGCCAGGAAGAGAAAAAAAAGAGAAAAATGATGGAAGGATCAAGTAAAAGAGAGGTAGAGCTTTGAGACAAAAGGGAGGGGGGGGGGGGGTCAAGGCGGGGGCGTCTTTGCGAGAGACGTCTGGCGATCAATGTGGCGGACCACCCATATCACAGGCGCGAGACATAGCTGGGGGAAGCACGGGGATGCAGAGTTTCGCCCCTGCGATTCCGACATTGACCCGATCCGGATCCATCTCGAGCCGAGTCCACAGACAGACATGGAACTCACTCTCCTCTCTACTCCTCTCCTTCACTCCTCGTCTCCTCCACTGTGTCTCCCACCTCTCCCACCCCTACATGGTGCTAAAATGGCCCATCTAAGGTAGTCCGCCAAGCTTGTCCGCCTGACGAATGAGCGCGGGTAACTGTCAATTAAAATGAAATCCCATCTGTGGAGCAGAACGAGGAGGACATGCTCAGTGAAAAATAGAGGCGAAAAAAAAAAAAAACGTCTTGGCATCTCCGCCGCTCGTGCCTCTGTTTCTGCCCAGTGACGAGAGGTGATGCAGGCACTGGTCCTCTCATAGGCAATACATCAAGCAGACAGCATTATCACGGACTGTGCTTCAGACGACTTCAAAATGATTAATTGTAATTAATTACCGAAATGTTGTGTGTGGTCTAATTTATCATATTTGCATTATTCAAACTATGTCATCAGAATCTTCACCACAAGCAGGATCGTTTTTTTTTTTTTCCCTTTTTGCAATCCGCCGTGTCAGCATGTTTCTGTTTGGGTGTCTTCACTCATTTTTCCTGACAATCGTAGACAATTAGCAGTTGAGCTGAAACCAACATTTTCAGAGTTTTAGTTGTGGAGTGGATCATTTCAAAGTTATTACCATAACTCATGAGGTGGTTTTGAAGCCCATATTTATTGATTGACAGGAACAAACAAAATGTAATTACATGTATCCAAAATCGCTTCTGCAATTTCCACTGGGAGGTCCATTTGCATTAGACAGGAAAACAGCATATGCATACTATATGTGAATATAGTGTTTGTGTGTGTGTGTGTGTGTGTTGATGTGCATGTGCAGAGAAGCATATGTGGACGGAGATATTTAGCATATATGTGGAGCTTTACGAAGGCAAGGCCCAGGCTTTATCAGTAATAGAGCTTAAAGTGAGAGCCCTTTTTAACGGATGAGGCATTAACGGTGAGGGGGAACATGCTGCACATTTCCTCTTACCCTGGACCAGTGCCAGCCGTCTCAGTGTATGACCATCACCACACGATTAAGACCAAAAAAAAAAGAAAAGTTGCCCATGCCTCATTACACCCCTTTATTGAAAATCCCATGGCATAGCCAATATAACTTCACTGTATGGATATGACTCGATGGAAGCATTAGGGTTGCCTGAGTGGTACCGTGGCATCAGAAATGGCGCCTGGCAGCTGTAATGGTGTTGAAATGGTAAGAAATGATTGAGACGCGGTGTCAAATATCTGCGATTTTCCCCATTAATTTTCATTATTGCGTGTGTATTAACCTTTATACTGTATAATCGTTAGTACAGTTTGCAAAATACAAACGTGTGTGAACTTGGGGGTTCTCTTACCGCAGTGGTGGCACTGAGGACCTGGAGTGGAGAGTACTCAGAGAATGGCCCGACCCATAAATGTTTTTGCACACAGCGCATTCATCAGTGTTGGAAATTGCATAGCATTAACAGCCGCTCCTGTGAAGGAAATATTATAGCCTGTAATTAAATTTGAAATTAAGTGATATTTCATCTGTTCCCATTAATTAGACGGAGGGGGTCTACGTGAAAAGAGGCGGAGTGTGTTTCAGGATGTAGGAAAGGGTAAGTACAGTTGAAGAGTATGCACTTGCTTGTCAAGAAGGTAGGAAGGTGGGAGGCTTTTGCGCATGATATTAACTGATAAGACATTGTTGAAAGCCTATTCCTGATCTTGGGTGGGCCACACTTGATGTTTACACTCATACCTCCTAATCAAAGTCATGGAATCATGTCCAGAATGGTAACAAGTGCTGGCAACAGAGCGGGAAGCCATGTTGACAGCTCACACTGGAATCAATGGCCTTTAATAACATCTTAATGAGGAAGTGCTCTTGGTTCTGACCTTCCCGATGAAACCTGAGGAAGGGTTTTGATGGTGCGGTCTTGCCACAGGAAACGGTTAAACATCGCGATGGCCTTTCTTTTTTCTCAGGGATTAGTCCGCCTGGCGGGGATGTGGGAGGGGATAACCTGATGTCTCTCCATCTCGGCAGAGATTTCTTGAGTGATGTCACGGGGACAAGTGATATAAGTACCTTTTTTGCGCAGGGGGGACATAAAAAAAATGCCACCCCGGTCATCTGGTCTTAACTTTGATCAGTCATTTTCAGGGTAACCAGATTTCTCCTGATTTCATTAAAAAGTCATTTTGCACCTGAAGGCCTTCAGCTTTGCAGGGGGGATCAATGATCTAATCAGGTTACCGGGAGAGCCTATTGGCTTGAAAGTCTTTTGTGATATCCCTTTACTGTTTTTAATGACTTTTGCTTCAGATTAAACAGCTCTGAGGAGCCAGGGATTAGTGACATTTCCTTTGAGGAGGAGAGCTAGAGAGAGCGAGAGCGGCTTCTCCGAAGCATAACTCATCAGTGGAGATGGAGGATTCGGAGGGAAATACGCGACTTGTGCATTCCACGTCCACTGGACTGTGATCAGAGAAACACCCCTGAGGACTGAAGTAGACGTGAGGCGATCACTCTCATCCCGCACACACACACACCCGCACACACACACACACACATACATACACACACACACACACACACACACACACATGCACGTACACAAACACACATACACAGACAAACGCCACACCCAAGGACAGTGCATGATGTTTTCTGGCTGCAGCAGTAGCCAGCATAAATAAATCATTGAATGTAAAAACAAAATCACAACCAGCAATGCTTTTCACCATGCTGGTAAATGATATGCCTGGTGATAATTATATGACTAATTCTGACTGTGTTAAAGTGTTGAATGCACTGTAGACTTCCCCTGATTACTCATTTCCTGTTTTACCTGTGGGCTGCATCCTGTGGTAGGGGGACTAAACAAAGGCATTGTCCAACATTGTTGTGGGGAAACAAGGCCTCTCCGTGATCACCAGGTGACTAAGTGGTTCTGGAACTTTGTTTTTTTTGGTGCTCCATAATTCACCGGGCTACTAATAATGTAGTGCAAGCAGTCCTTTTCTTTTTCTGTTTCTGTAAACATGTCAGGGCTGGTGGTAACCAGAATATATACCTTATCTATCGAGGATATGTTTTGTGTGCTACACCTGCACACACACACACACACACACACACGCACGCACGCGCGCCCTCACAAACACTCTCACAAAACAACACAGATGCCCTTGCAGGTGCACAAGGAGGTCACGCTCTGAGATCGCTCATCTATCCTTCCAGAGGCTTCTGTGCTGAACCCTCCCCATTTTTCTTCATAACAAGGGCTTCTGTTGGCCCAGGGAGCAACTGGGAGGACCACCGTCTCGCATGTCTCACCGGCGACTCTGTCACCTTGAGCCAAGACCCGAGAGCAGCCACACGATGGGGAAACAAGTAAATAAACACGCCGAAGTCGGGCAAGTGTCACGTCCACGCTTGCCCGAAAAAGAATCGCCGACCAGCACGATCCTCGCTATCTCCGCCTGGTGAAGGACCCGAGAGGTTAATTATGGATTTGAGGCATGTGCCTGAATTCTTTCCGGAGACTTCTCTTCCTCTCCCATGTGCGCCGGCCACCCTTTCCATGCTAGTGCACCGCTGTAATCGCTCGGCAGCCTCCTCAATTACGTGTCCACGGCCAGGAAGAGCCATTTGCTCTGGCGTGAATCCTATGAATACCAATAACTGCCGTTTCAGAAACACATTACCAAACACAATTAGGGCAGACAATGCCTCCGTAATTGGCGAGGAAACTAACGCGCGGGCGCTGTAAACACATATTTACTTTTAAATTAAGTTGATGTCGTCGCAGCAGTTCGGGCCTCTCGGACTGTCACATAATACGGGCATCTTCTACTGGGGAGAGAATAATTTCCAATCTGTGTAATTGCTTAGCTTCAGGGTGGACTGGGTGGCGAGGGGTAGGAACAGGCTTCAGACGAGGAGACTCTAGAGTTAAAAAAACCCTCCCTCCCTCCGGCTACTATGTACAATGTATACGCTATTTGAGTGTGTGTGTTTTTCTCTCACACCACGCTACGCTGCTTGCTGATGAATTCTATTGCCATGGCCCCCGGGCTTAGAAAACAGGCCTTTTCTTACCTCACCTGCATCGGTGAGAAAGTCTGCGGTCACCATCCGACTCACCCTTGGTTGGCCAAGCGCCAATGGGCACTGGTGTTTGTTTAGGCTGTTCCTTAGTGCTAGTAGAGTCTTCGATGCAGGCCTGACAGCTTAGCCTGAGGCTGTTCAGGAAGCAACATGGATGAGTCTGTGTGTGTGTGTGGGAGGCTTCTGTCTGTCTGGAGGCCTGGCTGTGGGAAAGGCACCTAGAGCCTGAACTCACACACACACTCGTGCGAACTCCTACAGAGATACACTTTCTGACTTCTTTCTTTCTGACTGACTGTCCTGTTTACTCCCTCAGCAGAGTTCATTAACACAGCTTGTATATGAGGTCAGCTCCTCAGAGATACTTTATCTTAACTCCTATATGGATTATGCAAATGTACTCGACTGTTGCAATCATATAGCCTGTGCGAGTTATTAATAGTGAGTGTATCCTATACCCAACTTAACTACTGTTTCGCCAGCAATAGTGTTAGTGTAGAGCTTTCCCAAGGCTGGCATTCTATTTTTTTAATCAAAGTGGAGTCCTGTGGAGTTGGCTTGTCAGAAAAAAACAACTTGAAGCCACCATGCAGAGCTGGTGACCCACTCAGATGATGGCTACACAGAAACTACATAGCCATTTGAAGGCCTGCACTGATAAATTATAAATAACCTCAGTGTTTGTCGCTTTGAGAAGGGGGAAAAAAAAGCACCACATATATTTGAGGGGGATAAAGAATCCATTCTTTCAATGAAAAAACTGACATCAGAGACATGGCTCACCCGCTTTTCTAAAAGTTTGCTCTTCCTGATTAAAATCCCTTGGCTGGTGCTGGTGTTGACTCCCCGAAAGAAATATGTGTTTGCCTTTTGATGTGCAGCGTTTACTTCAAGTCGCGATGCTATTAATCTATTTCCTGAGACGCATCTCATTGTTGCCATAATGACACATTCCGTTAATTGTAATTGAATATAAAAGTGAACATGAAGAAGGAGGCAAGCTGTGCTGATCTAATTACATGTGTTTCTTCTTTGCACCACTAGCTTCCAAAATAAACTATTGATATCCATTATTGGATTATGAGAACTGCTTGATAACAATGCACAGCTGTAGGCTGCATTTATATGGATATCCTATTGATATGATTTACATACGTTTACCGTTGTTTGGCAGAGCAAATTCAGCATCCCCAAACTGCAGCCGATTTAATATGTTTATGATATCATTTCAGCTTAAAGATCGCGCCAGCGCCTTCCCCTTGGAGAAATAAGCGTAATGAGTATAGATGTGAATAGGCTAAAGATTGGTTAATTATAAGCTGTTAACAGAGAGATGAAATAACATGCTGTCGCTATTGCGTGGCAGGCAGCTATTTAAATGTCAATCAAGCCTTTTACTTCCTGTGTCGTGTCAAGTGGCGGCAGTGGGAAACATGTTGAGCGTTTTAATTGGGACTTACTGGAAGGGTTCTGGAGACATAAATGATAGATCTCCTCTCTTTCGCCCTCTCTCTGTACATGTGAAATGACTTATGGCACTATGGCACTTACTGTGCTCTCAGTTCATGACCAGAAATACAGTTTTCCAAAATCTATTCCCGTTACATGACAGAGGGGAGGATTCAATCAAACGTTGTACAGATGAGACCTGTACCATTTCCTAGCAACAGAAAATATAACAAATGCAATTTCCCTCTTAATGTGTTGTCCATTCTCATCTCCTGTTGAAAAAAGCAGTGCTACATTAACGCACCGGTGCAATACAGTAGTATGAACTAGGGTGAATGCATTCTCTTGAGAGCAAAGATAAGTGAATGTGTTATTACCCTGATAATGACACATTCAGAATAAGACTGCCCCACACACACTCAACAAACACACAATGAACAAACACACAGACACTCAGACACACACGCCCACACACGTTTGCCAGAGGGACCTTGGGAAAGAGATAGGCCTGAACTTGTTGTCCGCTGGGAAGTGAATCAAATCCTGCTGCATTTTCATCAACTGTCATCATCAGACAGATATTTCTGCGGGGCCAGGCAGGAAATTAGGCTATTAAATTACAGCTTTTCACAGGCCTCTTGTCATTCTGCCCTGCTCTCCTACAGATGTTCTATCAAAGGAAGTCACTGTAACCATTTATCTTTCACAACTCAAATACCTTTTTTTCAACCTCAAGTCTGTGTGTGTGTGTGTGTGTGTCTGTGTGTATGTGCGTGTGTGTGCACATGCTTGTGTTCTTTTACGCTTGTTCGCCTACTCTCTTTCACTCACCTCGGTCAAGTCCCCCCACCCCCCACCGCCATGAGAACTTCTGCTGATCGTAGCGCAATATCGGTCTGCCTTTGGTTCGGTGGCAAAATCAATTTCATTTGGGTCAGACCGGGTCATCCAGCCAGTCTGCGAGTGGTGCAGGTGAATTAGCGATTATCATACATACGACAGGGCTCGGGCGCAGGGGAGGGATTTCATCGACCCATTCCTCTCGTGGACCCCTTCCACTGGAGGAGATTGGAAACATGAGCCCGCTAGCGCCGCTAATGCACGTAGCAAGCTTCCTCCAGCCCCGTTTCGCTCGGCTCTCTCTCTTTTGTCCTAATGTACGCCTGGTCGGATGAGTCACCTTCTCTGATTCAAAAATGTTGATGCATGAGGTGGCCGCCGTGCGTTATGTTTCATTTCCTCTCCCACGCCTCGCCGGCGGTGTCTCTTATCGCCCTAATCGCTCACTAGACTGCGCCCGGCTTCCGCAGCGTCAAACAACCTCAGGTGAACAGGGCACGGTGTGCGTCTGGACTTCCCAGACACACAGTCGTTTTTCTTGCCAGCTTGTACGGTCATGCAGCGATCCGTGCGGTATGGTAGTCGGAGGCCTCACTCCTGCACCAGGGAGTCAAAGAGCCACGGAAGGGCAGGTTTTATATCTCCTTTTGTGTCTATGTGAACGCGCCAGATGTTCAGGTTTGCATACTTATAAAAAAAGCAGACAAAAACATTGTGTCAGGCTAAACATATGTTGTGGGATAAAAATGACATTTACAGGCGCCTGTTGGTAGTTTTCCCCTCAGTGAATGAAAACTCTGAGCCATACATAATCCTAAGTCTTTCACTAACATCTGCTTTCATCCAAAGCCCTTCGACAGGCCACAAACTTCAACTGGCCCCGGTCTCTTATTTTTAGACTTTTGAATGACATCCGGGGAAATTTTTCCAATTGTCATGATCTCATTTTTGCGAGGCTTTCATACTTGACTGCAGAGATGTCAGCAAGGGACAGCAATGGGCAAATGGGGGGTGGGTGTTTGTGTTTATATACGTGTGTGTGTGTGTGTTTGGGGGGGGGGGGGGGCATTACACAGCATTTTCATCCTTGGCTGCGGAAACAGCTGTCCCTGAGTTCAGCTCTCTCTCTCTCTCTCTCATCCCAGCTCTTTGGCTCTCATCTATCATGCGCTATCTCTCCGTTAACTCGACGTGAGCGTTTGAACGCGAGGCCAGTATGAAAAGAGGAAACGGGATCTCATTATTGCCGGCCCCTGCGTTGGCTTTGGGCCATGATTGATCATTACCCAGAAAGGCCATTTGGAGCCCAGTGATTGTGCTTTGAAAACAAAATAAGACAGCCCACCGACTTCATGAAAGCTCAAAGTTGCTTTGCCCACATTACCATTCTCCTCGTCAGTGCAGCGCCCCACTAGGTTCCTCCACTCTACCTAAATGTGACGTCAAACCCCATTCAGACGACCTAATCTATATGAAAACCTGAAATGGGGAGGGAGGGGGGGGGGGGTCATTTTATTCAGAAATGAAAGATTTACATGCATTCACATTCAAATGTGAACCCTAGGCCAGATGTTTCCCGTAGAGATAACATTGTGTTTAATTTCTTCCGTTCCTCTGCTCCTTCAGAGCACTAAATTACTAAATTGTTCCAATCTGCCATTTTTTAATGAAGATTAAATGGGTTTAGAGGTGGCAGGGAAAAAAGTGAAGATGTTTTCTTTTAGCGAACAAAGAGCGATGAACCTCTTCCTAGTGAAGAGATTGGCTGAAGAAGTGCCCGGACACTGACATGAACAATGATAGGGTGTCAGACAGTCCTTTGATAAAGAGATGATTGTGTGGCTCTGTGTGTGTCTGTGTGTGTGGTCCAGGGGCATCTTGGTCCACTCTCCCTTTGATCAGTCATCTCTCATTGAAAAGTTGTTTGTCTCTCTCAGCTTGATGTTTGCCTCTGCAAAAGAGTTCCTGCATTGATGGAAATATGATACTTTGAACATTTCTTCTGCCCATATCACTTCAAGGGACACTACCCCCCCACTCCAACCCCCCCCCACACACACACACACTCTCTCTCTCTCTCACTCTCACACGCACACACACACACACACACACACACACACACACACACACACACACACACACACACAATCTGGTTCTAATGCAGTGTACAACCATATAGAGTTCCACAGTCCTGGATAACTGCTGTAGCTGTTCTTAGTCAAGTCAGTTATCTTCAAATATTGACTTGTAATCATCTCTGAAGAATTCATAGTTTTAACTTCACTCGCCACAATTAGAGCTAAGATAGGTAGTTTGCTGATGTGTTTCATGTTTGCTCTCTTTTAGCGTTTTAAGCCTTTACATACAGTATCAAACCGCCTCTAACAAGAAGCTAGATATGTGGGTTGTTATATTAACACCAAAAATGTAAATAGCCCTTCATCTCTGGGGACCTTAAGCTAATGTAGCTTGTTAGCAAGAAGTTGTGTTTGGCCAGTGAACAGGACTTGCTGCTGCAATAACACTTGAGTTAAAAATGCATATAATTTATCTCCTATAAACTCCTGTAGTGAATCATTATTTTTGTTGAAGTGTACTCTGCTCTGTATATCAATAGGAACGTCCAGCTGATGTTTGGGAATTAACCGTGGGGTGGCTCATTTACCTCTGTAACTACAATTTACCCTTTTACAGAATTCAGAAAAGTAGTCAAATAAAGATATTAGGGAACAGACACCTGGCAAAATCACTACAAAGGCTGTTGAATGTTATTATACACCTTAAACTATATGATATAGTGCAATAAATCCTATAACTGGTTTGCTTTGAGAAACTGCTCCTAAGCCATAGCATCGCTCCCAGGTGGAGCCCAAATAAAGGATGAAGGCGGCGTCTTGCTCAGGCTCCGGATTACACAGGGAGCTCATCACCGCGCAGCAACTCATCCATAAACAATCTGCATGATTTGTTGCCTCGTCTGGGGTCCCTGGGAGCGGAGCGGAGCTGGGCAGGACACATAGAGGTGACTACCGTTTCACACAGGCAAAAAGTTGGACGGCTCTGGGGACTTAAAGGGTTGGGGGGTGTATTTATATGCGCTCAGCACATCTCCATCCCACAGGCCAGAATTTACAAATAGAATTAAATGAAAGCCTCAGCTTTAATTTTCTAATGCAGTGACCCATTCCACCACAGTGTAATAGCGGGTCCCAGTGTGACAATTAAAATAAATCACTCCTGAACAGAATTTGCCATATGTATTCATGCCTCATCAGTAAGTGAATTGACGTGAATGATTTATCCGAAGAAATTCGGGGGCTGTAGCCTAGCTTAGCTTACTGTGTGCTTCGCTTTTAACATGTGAAACAGCAATAGCAGGGGATATGAAATTTAAAAAAAAACGTATTTATAATTTGACCATCCGTGTTATGCGAGGTGAGCTGCACACAGCCAATGAGGATGAAAAGCCAAACCTATGAAGTTACACACACACACACACAGACACACACCTTCAGAGCAGGTGAACATCAGAAATCCATCAGCAAGTAGAAGGCTCTAGTCAAGGAGGCGTGACTCTTAGTTCCTCTAGTGCCGCCAATGGCCCTCCACTGGCTTCTCAGAGCAGGGGTTAAAAGGTAGGCGTTTAACCCATATCCAGAGCCATCGGAGTGGCACATTAATATTCTACATGCTCCCTCCACATGGCCCACGCCACACTGCGCCCATTTTTCATGCATGGCTTTGCTGGCTCAGTTCACGCCGGGCCTTAGTTACGGCGCACTTTGATACCTGCAGGCTCAGCGGGTCAGCAGGCGCTTGATAACATTCCCACAAGTCTTAATTACATGATCAGTGCAGCGCCATGTGTTCTAGCAGGGAAGTCTGTCATATTAAAACCTTCCAAATGACTCATTAATGAAGCTCTCTCTTCGGATATTTTTGTGGCTATGCATGTGATGGCCAAGATGGCTTTGCAGTAAAAGGCATTTTCACGGGCCGACCAGTCAAGTATAAACAGTATTGTCTTGCTCTGTCTCACATCTGTCGTACTCATCTTCGGTCGACCTTAAGTGCTGTTCCTGGTTTGATTAAAGTCCCTTCGTTTAAGACCACCTTATCACCCAGTGGTATTTATTCAGCTCGGCTCTCCGTAAAGGAAGACTATGGAAGGTGCTCATTAACCCTGAGAGTGAAGCCTCTGTAAGTGGAGTTCACAGTGAGAAATCTGATTAGTGGGAAAGAATGGTATTTAATCCCTTCTGGAGATATGAGAACACCATTGTTGCAATGCCATTAAGATTAGCAAGAGTCCACAGTTTCAATCACTTTTTTGTCAAAATAATTCATGAAAGGATTTGAGGTAGGATAAAGCATGATATAAATTGAACAGGTTAAATCAATTTCTTAATCATTCTTATATTCCCCTTTAAAATGAAAATATGTTATTAATGGAAGCATTATGACATCATCTATCCCTTCACTGGTGGTTATTAAGAGAATCCAATATAATCAGAGCCCTCGATAAAGTGATATACATTTATTGATCACATTTCATGAATATATTCTCAGGCGATCTCCATAGACATCCCTGTGGATTTCTTTGCTCATTTTTATTCATTAGACGCCTGATATTTATGCAAAGTCACCTCTTGATTCAATCTTGTCTCCATAAACCCAAGATTACAACACACTAAATGGGAATTTCATTGTATGCCGCCTGGTATTTTTCTCTTACCTTTGAGGATGACTTAACATGGAATGACGAACGTCTGCATGGCAGTCATTAATAACAAGAGAAACAACAGGAAAAAGAATGAATAAAAACCATGGCCTCCATAGAAATCGCCTCACATTTAACACACAGACCTTGATACATCTGACAGAAATATCACTTGTTTTTTATCATGGGAAGGGAAAAATGAAAATAATGTTTTTTTCAGCACTGTCTTTTGAGTAAATAAATCAAAATAGTGCCAGACTCACAGAGCTGATACATATTCATTGGCATATAGAGCAGGTGAGGGATCAGTTTGGTCAGGACGTGGGCCATCGCTTCTGCGAAGTGCAAAAATTGGCACAACAGCTGCTCTAAATGATTCCTAATTTGGAGAGTAATCTGCTCTATTCATGCTCCAGCACTCGTTGGCATTAGTGTGACAGTTGAAGGAGACCCCCCTGGATTTGCTCTGTTTATTCTCCGTCTTAGTTCTTCAAAACGTGGCGTTGAATGCTGATGTTTTTCCTCCCTTTCTTTTTCTCTTTCCTCTCTTTTTTTAGTTTCTTTTCTTTTTTGGTCGCACTTGATGCACTGTAGCTGGCTAACAGGCTGTAAGAGTCGCAGTGGGTGTAGAGTGGTGAACCTTCGCCTCGGAAAATACAACAACAACAACAAAAAAGAGAAGAAGAAGGGAAAGAAAATCACGTCTCGGAGAGAGAAGGCTCAGTGAGGTGTCAATAAAATACAACAGGTGCCGGCGTTCAGCTTCACAATCAGACTAATGAGGAATAACACTGGGAGAGTTGGGCTGACAGCCGCTATCAAATATAACATGTCTTATTTGATTCGCTTTGAGGGGAATGGGGGAAAAAAACCTCCAAAGAGTTCTTTGAAAAAGCTGGTTGATGCTGGTATGAAGGAAAGGGGCATGAAAATATCTGCCGCTGCTGGTGGCTTCTCCCGCGTCCTTGCAAGATCACATGCCCCAGGAGTTGGAATGGAGACCATGTGTCTCGACGTGGGGAGGAGGTTGGTTAGTGGGGTGTGGGGTTAAGGCTCTGCATCTCATCCAGTGATCTGTGGCCTGCTGTGTTATTAGGCAAATGCGGCACATCGGAGGCAGGCCCGGTTTGCCTGCGTGTTGTCACCGAGTGCATCCACCACTAGTTATCACATCCTGCGTCCAACCACCTGCATGTTCACAGAGATACCCTCTTCCCCCATGATCCTACTTCATCTCAGTTTGAGCCCTCAAATATGGAAAACACCTCGATGAATATTCAAGCGATGAGCAAGATGGAAACAATATGTTGTGCTCGGGTTTGAGATTCCTTAAGTGTAAGGGAGGGGAAAACGTGTATGGGCCTTGTTGTGTTTTTTTAAACAGAGATCTTGATTTCATCCTGCTGTTTCCACCTAAAAATTGAAGCTAAATGAAGCATCAAAGGCTAATATGGAGGCAAGCATATTTTATTAGAGAGGCGCAGCACCCCCCTTCCCCCCCAACACTTCTCACCCCCCCCCCCCCCCCCCCCTTCATTATTTTTGAATCAGGTCCTCAAGGATCCATAAAAAATTCATCCCCTGACAATATCATTCTACATGGCTGAATAGACACTTATTTTTAATCCTTAATTTGTTTTTCTTTGATTTTGTGTTACACTCAGCACATAGAGGTGGTAAATCCAGCTTCCTCATGGGCTTTCCATCGTATCGGGTACAATAAATGGAGACGGAGAGAAGCCAGCACTCGTGTTGTTTTCACTAGCTTGATTTGGTGGCAGGTGTTTATTATCATGATTGTTTTAAATAAAACATGAGTTGTTATGGCACATATAGTGTCTGTATAGATAGCCATAATGGCCATGTTGTCTTAGAAAGCCCTCCCCCCTCTATTTTTTTAATCACTCAGTTCTCCCATTATTACCTGCTTACAGAGGAGCATGAAGCACGAGCATAGTTATTGGTCCCATCAAGATAAACTGCAGAATATGGTGTACAGTCGCAATCCTTATGATAAAAAGAGGGCAATGAGGTAGCCACAGAATGCTTTTCGTGCCATAAAATGTGCTCCATCACCGGTAGACATTAATATTCTTGATACTCTCGGGTTCACCATGGACTACACTCAGCACACGGCTTTATTACCTGATGTTGTCTACAAGAGTGTGTGTGTTTGTCTTCGGAATAATACTGATGTTTCTGAGAGTGTCGGGCTCTAAGTGTGGTGGATTACAGCGGTCTACATTTGTATAATTCCTGTGATAATGGGATAAAGCAGCTTCGGTGGGGGAAATCTGTATGGAGAATGGATTACTCCAAGTCTCATCCAATGGGATGCTGAACCTTGGAGTTATCATCTGAAACAGACAGACTCTCAAGAGGCTGTTTTGCCTCTTAAGGCCTGTAGTGATGGTTACTGCATATGTCAGTACTGTGTTGGTTGGAGAGAGGAGTGGTTCTGGCAAGGTATAAACAGAGCCTTTTTTGATGAGATTTGCTTTTGTCAGTTTACTGAGACAAAAAAAATGCATTTTGGTGATGGCATTTGCAAATAATTGTTTATAGCAGGCCTGTATAGGATCCACTGAAGTAGAGAGTGTGTGTTGTCACTATGAAATTAGCTAAGAAAATTAGCATTTCCATGCATACAGAAGCAATTACTGGTAATTTCTACACATATCATAGAAACATGTCCCCAATTAAGGGCCAATAGTCACGTACAGATCGGCCATGCTATTTCCTCAATTATCATCTGAGGATTGAGCAGACCATTCTAACAAACACACTGATGCGTATCTCTCATACAATGGCCTTAATAATGGACTCTCACAGTTTTGCTGTCATCGTTTCAAATGGTTAATTTTACCGTAATTATATTTCCATAAACAAAAGGCACTGTTTGAATGGCTTTGTTTGAAATGGATGAAAGAACAGAGCTTTGATAGGAAGCAAAAAAAGTGCCATGGGCAACATAATCAAGATCTAAACATTACTTTGCCCATCTTTAAAAGTTCTGCCTCATGCAATTTATATCATTTTTGCACCATGTCCATAATTCATGAGAAATTTAAAATGCCAAACAGAGACTTTAAGGAAAACAATGCTCCATGTTAATGTCTCCTTCATAACTATCTGCAGTACCCCCTCCTTCTTTTGACGTTCATGAATTATTTGGTCCTATGTAGCTTAATTTCCATTACAACAAGCAATCTAATAAAAATCAATAAATAATATACTGGCAAAGTACATAAACTGGAACCATTCTGAGCAATATTCCTGAAAGTCGAATTCAAATGAATAGTGCCATCCATACAAACCATTGTACTCACAATTACCATTGACATAAGCTTCAACAGACTAGACTAGATGAGAAGAAACTCTGAGAGACCTCTCTGAGAATCTTCCAGAAAGTGGACATGGTTCTTCACTACAAAACATCTGTGAATATCTGGACAACGATGCCAAATTATTAAAGTTCTGGTCATGGTTGGAAGACTACAATGGGGACTGCCCATTAGCAAGTCTGAAAATCTATTACAGCAAAAGCACATCAGCATAATCCAATCTGCATAACACTGGACACAGCTTTCAGGGCGCCTGAGTCCAATCTCTGATGCGGCCTATTTTTAAGGGGCCTCTTTCCACCTCATCAACTTCCCCAGACAACTGGAATATTGGCCCACAATGCACTTGGCTCCCCTATTTGTTGCTCATTGCACCAGTTGCCGTACAGGAAAAGACAGGGTGGTGATGACACCTTTACAGGTAATTAGATTTAACCCAAGTCCCCCACCCGCACCCCACCCCACCCCGCCTTTACAGCGCATTCCAATGATTTTACCGTTTAGTTGCACCAAGCATAGGGGAGGCTACTGCTGAATTGTAAACTCAATCATAGCGAGGGAAGTGTCAGAGTGTGGAACGTGCCCCGTGAATCACAGGCTGAAAGGCTATCACCCAAACCTCCAAGGTCCACGCCAGCCTCATTCCTCATCCCCCACCGACTGGCCCGGGCAGTGATCAGCCATGCACACAACAGCATGGCCTCTGGGAATGCTCTTAAACTTGTTTCGCAACGACCAAGTCAGGATGAAAAGCATCAGGGCTGGTTGGCGTGTCCTTGTTTTTCTTTCATGCTGGGTTGCGTTCTTTCTTTCTAACCCGCTCCTTTGAATGGGGTTAGTATTGTTTGTATTGCATGTGCTCTCCCCACATGCAAATGATGTTGCTCAATTTGGGGGTTTTCGTCCACATGTGCTTTGGAAGCAATTTGTTTATTTTAGCCGGGAGTGATGCGGACACAAAGCACATGAGGGCACAATGTGGCACAACATGCTTTTCACAGGAAACAATCTTGTTATGTCAAAAAATGGGGGGGGGAAATTAACAATTGTGCAACTGTGGCGTTGACTGAAAGATTATTTCTGAGCATATTTCCCTGTGGTCTGTGTAAGGGATTAACAGGGAAAGCTGTGAATAAATGTAAACCCCTGAAAGAAAAAGCAGTGAAACAATTTGCATGATTGCTTGGACATTTGAGTGATTTGTTTGTAGTTTTGTCTGACAGTCTTTTTGCAACAGGGTCATTTTGGAAACATTTTATTCAGAATTCAAGTTGTCTCCCATTAGGCCCACAGCCATGCTTGACAAAACCCAGGGCAGGTGATTAAATACAAATGCAGTTATTCTTACAGACAAAACTAAGGCACTTGCATCAGCTGTGGTGTATGGAAAGACAGGGTGATGACACCTTTCCCATTCGACCTAAATATCTAAATTTCTTACAGTGATGTCTCTGGTAACTGTGTGTAGAACTTTCATCCAGTACATTCATAAACATCTGTTATTGATGTTTCATGGCATAAGACAAGATTGTTGCATGTACTGAATGTATGTATGATATTGACTAACAAACCTCTAAAATGTTTAAAGGACTGTTGTTGCCTCATGAGATGTCATTGGATTTTGGTTGAATGTGCCTTAGTAGATAGATGTTTGCCTACACAAACAGGTACACTCATTAAAACATTTGAAGTGTGTGTGTGTGTGTGTGTGTGTGTGTGTGTGTTCATGTTCAAGTTCAAGTGACAAGTATTGTCCCATACTTGATAAAGATGTCACATCAATACCAGTGATGAAAATCAGAGTCAGCTCAACTTCACAGATAATTAGAAAGATCAAATATAGTAATTAGTAAAAAATAGTAATTTAAGTCTTAAAGGTACACTATGCAGGTGTAGGTATTTCTGGCGACTGTAGAGCTCCCCCTAGAGTCACGGTATATTTATATTCTACTCTGCCGTTGAAAATAACCTACTTCTCATGGCTTGTTGTGAAGTGAAGGATTAACAACAGCCAAAATCTCCAAAGAGCTATATCTACTGACAAGGTAATGTTTCACGATTCTCGCAAGATGTCTTCGGGCCGCTATTCTTGAAGTTGCATAGCTGGTTCCTTTGATAGCGACTCGCTACTGTATGGCTATGCTGGGTGAACGATTCCCCTATTACAAGTTTGTTCACCATCAAATTGACTTTGTAAAGATTATATTAAGGTGACAATCTTGCATAGTGTATCTTTATATGTAAAAAGAAAGATATATGAAGATATAATTAAAGTGGCAATGGTAAACAGTGCAGACAGTAAGCTACTGTAACAGAAAGGGAGATCATATGGAATGTGTAAAATGGTATATAATAATATGGAATGTGTAATATAGTGAAATGTTGGCGGTGTAAGTGTTCATTATCCTGATGACGTGGATAAGAGCAGTCTCTGAATCGGGTGGTATGGCTGGTAGAAGTTGGCTAGTATGGTGTCCATAACTAAACCTCCGCAGTCACCAAAGAAGGAAGAGCTGTTGTCTTGCTGCCTTTATGACCATGGTAGGACCAGCTCAGGTGCTCGCTCATGCCAATGAATCTACTGCTGTGCACTGATGTGAATTGGGTGGGTGGGGCAGGTGCTCCTCCTCCTGTAGTCCATGACCATGCAGTGAGCAGCAGGTGTGTGTGTGTGTGTGTGTGTGTGTGTGTGTGTGTGTGTGCGGTCAAAAGTCTGCAGAGACTGCTAGATTGGCACATGCATTTGAATTAAGCACTAGTAACCACTATTACCATATTACCATACAGCGCTTGGTTGATATGAGACCAGGATAATTGGAATAGGGTTTTAACAAATGCATATTGATTGTATGTGTGCGTATACATATTTACATAGTTTGCAAAGCTTTTACAGCTCTGTAAATATGGGCAGCTGTGCAGTGAAGAGAGAAACTCAGATTCTCCTGTAAGATAGTCATATCACATTTTTACCAACAGGTTTCAGAACAGTAGTTTTGGCTGCTGGAGAGATTCCACCTACTTTGGGAGCAATAGCACTGACAGCTGTACGCTTCAAAACGGAATACATAGATTTATAAATGAGATACCTGATGACATTCCTTTCACTTCTGTTTGTGTTGGCTTTTCAGTGTTATTTGGCAGGAATATGGCAGAGTAGAAGTGAACTGATTTACTGCACGTTAACTCTGAGTTGCCTAAATTGTAAATGGTCCGGCAAACCTGACATGGGTTGCTTCTGTGAGCCATGTGCTTTTCAGTCATTGACATCACAGTTCAGTCTCATCAGCCCTTTTCAAACCCCACATATTCCCTCCGTTCAGTGCATATTCAAATATGTGTCTGGTATTGTGTATTTATGCCCTCATCCCTCCTCTCCACCCCTAACACACACACACACACACACACACACATTAAATTGCAACCCTTACCCATAGACAGGTAGCATGCCATGATACGACAATTTTCACATTAACTGTTTGACTTCAATTTGCCTCACCTGTGACCAAGCAATCTCTCTTCAGTAAACACAATAAATAAAGTAATTACCATAATGTTTCGAGTTTTGAAATCATTTGAATAGGAGGCTAGAGAGGCAAAGAAGACGAAGAGGAAGAAGAGGAGGAGGAGGAAGGAGAAGACGAACGGACGGGGAAGGGAAAAAAAATTGATTAATCTTCTTAACACGTTTTATGTGCAGATTCTTTGAGTTAATTTCAAGGACCATGCCTAAAGCAGATTACTTCCCCCCTATGCTCCTGCACATTTGCTCATGAGTGATTTTGTTTATTCATGTTTTAGATTATAATGACCTTCCCGCGGTTGCCTTTCCCAAGAAGCACTGGCAAAAATGCAATTTATTTCTGGCTTTGCACACGATGGCGAGGGCTGATAATGTCGAGGGGAAATATGAAGGCCGCTGGAACGGGACCAAACACCCTTCTATTTATGTATGGAATATAAATAAAATATTTGCTCTGCTCTCTCTACCAAAAAAAGTTGCTGGACTTTAAAAGTAATTCACTAACAAAACTTTATCACTGGCAGAGAGAATATATGGGCATGTGGCTTTCAATCTGCCTGTCTGTGTGGGCGTGTCTGTGGGATGTCTGCAGGCATCTGTGTCCATGTGTGTGTGTTTATTTTGTTTGCCCGTATGTGGTGTCTGTGTGTGTGTGTGTGTGTGTGTGTGTGTGTGTGTGTCTGTGTGTGTGTGTGTGTGTGTGCTATGTGTCTCCTCTACTTTTGCTTTCCTGTGCACAGCATCCCAGCCGCCGCCTCCCCTCCTGCCTCCTCCTCTAACAGTATAACAGCGGATAATTATCATCCTGTGTATACATCATCCAAAGGTCAGGGGATTACCTCATCTCCTGTTGGAGCTTGCTGCTTATGCCACCGCTCCCACTACCTGCTCCTTCATCAGACAGAGAGAGGGAGAGAGAGAGAGAGAGAGACGGGTCACTCTTAGCACATCTACTCTAGACAACGCAGATATGCATGCTGGGGGGTGGTATGTGTGTGTGTGTGTGTGTGTGGGGGGGGGGGGGGTGATGGTGATGGTGGAGAGATTCATCAGGGATATGTTGTCATGACGTATATGAGCTCATATTTTACTAGGGCGGGCGGGCGGCGCTGGGCCCAGGTACAGCCATGCGTCAGGGTTTTCTCATCAGCCTGTTAATATGGATTTATCTGGTCAATGGAGAGTCAAGTCTGGGGGCCCATGGAAAGGGCGCTTACATTAAGCTCATTCTCTCCCGCCGCGTCGCTGGCTACTGGAGGGGAGTGTGAGCAGGTGGGGAGGGTGGGGGGATTTATGGCCTGTGTGTGTGGGGTGGGTGGTGGGGGGGCAGTACTGGCACTGTGTGCGTCGTCTCCGGGCAGATCGTTGAGCCCGTCCTTGCTTTATTGATCCTCGCCGCTCGCAGGTTCACAACTTCCGCATTCTTGTTGCTTTATTTGACAGTGGAGAGATTTAGTGAATGGGTGAGGTCAGACTCTAGATATGGGCAATAGAGCAAGTGTGTGTGTGTGTGTGTGGGAGAGAGAGAGAGAGTGATAGCTTGTGGTTCATGTGGGAGATTGCCAGTGGGGGATTGATACTGAGGCGTGTATGGAGGACGCGTGGATTAGCACCTCGCTGCTGGAGATGCATGCTGCTGGTGGAATTGAGGTGCGCTATTCAGAGGCTAAAAAGCTCAGCAGCAATTTCTAAACAGTTGCATTGAATGTCCCCATTCACCCCGATGTAGGCTTTTGTCAATATGACAGCAGACCTATTCTACCTGTCAAAAAAATGTGACAGATATCCATACCCTGATCCACCAAAAAAAAAGCCGAAGTGCATCAAATCAGTATATTGTCAGACATTTTGCATTATTTAGCATGACATCTCATAAGTTCAGGATCTATTTTCTTTTTTTAGATTAAAATCTGGTGCACCGCAGCTGCATGTGGCAGCGTTGTCATCTGTGTGATGGCCCCCCTTAAATCTGGTAGCACTCAATTTCACCAGACCACAAGACCACGGCTGTGGGAATGCTGAGTCGCAACTTTTCCCAAACGTTGAATGCCGGCCACACAGTTGGCCCTAGTGCTACCCCCATACAGCCCTGCGTGGCCCCTGGTGCAACTGTAGATGACCCCCTTCAATAGCAGTCATGGCCTTTCTCCCTTGAGTGGCTGGGATTACATTAGGACCAGCCACTCTTAAGTGCCCCCCTCCTCAACCAAGAGGGAAGGCGAGAGGAGTGTAGGGGCCCCACTTACATTGCACCAAACAACCCCTGACCCCAACAAATACACCATGGAGAGAGACACACCTTCTCCGACACATGGACACATAGTCAGGCACAAATAGACACAAATGTTTATATGATCATGTATTGCTAATAATGTATCACAAAGACTGTACTAAATGGCTGCTAATCGATTTAGCCTTCTTTTAATATCATTCCTTATTACCTACTTTCTTTTTTAAAATTAAATTCTTAGAAACACAAATGTTTAAGAACTTATCGTAAGAGCCTGTGTAATCACTTTGTCTGTTGTAAACATGATGAGGATATCTGCCGTAATTAAACAAACCAGTCCTACTTGGATGCTAACAGCAAAGTTGGGAGTACAACCAGCAAATGCATAAAACATGGTGCCGGGTGCTAAAATAGGGGAGGAATTTTAAGGCTGCATGTGATCCAAAACTAAAATGGGTCACGCAATTACCCCAGTGATTATGTTTACCTGCTCAGCAATGATTGATCTTTGCAAAGCAAAACAAAGTGGAGTATTTGCATGCTAAAGGATGCTTTCTGAGTGTGGTAATTATCTTCAATGTGCAGTTCTATTTGTGTATCCATAATTTATTTCTGTGTGAGGAGACAACACACCACTGTAACCTGCCAAGTTTTGGTATATTTCGCAGCTAATTGAAACTCACATTTGCATGAGCAAAATCAAACACTCATTTCCATAGACACGATTATAAAAAGATAACTGCAAGTGTTTGTGTTCTATATTCGAGGCGCGCAGCCGCTCTAATTGCTAAATGCAGCAAATAGGGGTGGCGTAAATCACTGAACTAATGTACACAGAGCATTAGTCTACAAGTCTGGCTACATGCACTCTCTTTCTCTCTGATTCTCTCCATCTGCTTCACTCTTTCTCCCTGTGTATGTCTGCAATCTCTCAGTCTCTCTCTCTCTTTATCTCTTTAGAGAAAGAGAGATTGCAGACTGTGTTTGTGTGTGTGTGTGTGTGTGTGTGTGTGTGTGTGTGTGTGTGTGTGTTTTGGCATACAAACTGTGTGTGGAGTGAGTGTCCATAGTTTATGTGGATCTGACATCCATAGCGCCAAAACAGCACGCTTGGCCTGTGCTCTTTCTTTTCCTTCATTTTTTATGGGTCTTTGGTCTCAAATGTAGCCAGTGTTGCACTGTCTCTGTGTGTCTGGGAGATCAGAGCTGTCCTGTTTCACTCCATACACACACACAAACAAGCCCGTCAATTCCTGGAGGAATCTATTACAGACATCACACTCATCTGCCTTCCCTACATACACCTAATTAATGCATCTCTAGGCATGGGTGGACTCCTGGAGATTCCCTGTCTTCCTCCCTCCTCCTCCCCCCCTCCCATCCCCTGAACAGCCCTTTCCCAAACTGCCTCTTCTCTAAAAAAAAAAACACATGATAAATTGCTTTGATTTAGAGGCCGCTCACCGAGTCTAACCTGGCCAGGAAGACTTGCACTCGTTTGTTTTGAAAGAGAATTCTAAAACGTTCAGAGGGGAATGAAGGCCTTGGAGAAGCAAACAGGAAAAGGGCCACGAAAGGGAAAAAAAGTCAACAATATCAGCAGCTCCCTACTAATAATAGTCCCTCTACAGCCATGTTTGTGTCTCATAATGGTCTCTGCCTAACTGACTGGGGAGTTATCCGTTTGCGGTCATGTAAGTCATTACCGGTTCATAGCGTTTTTGTTGTTAACGAGGTTCGCATTCCCTTTTTAACACACATGCACACACTGGTTCACACCTATCTCAGATGTTTACTCGCACCATAATGATGCCTTTCTCAGATGAATAAACTCATGATGGCCTTTGGGAAATGGGTTACAGCCACATGTGCTGCCATGGCCCCTCCCCGCAACAACACAGTTGGAAAGCAAGTCTCTTCGCTCTCATATTACAGTGTTGAAAGTACTCTCTCTCTCTTTTCCTCTCTCTCTATCACTCTCTCTCTCTCTGTTTATAGGCTGTGATTTTGGCAAGGCTATGCTGAGCTTTGCTGAAACGGCCCCAGAGAGAAGCAGACACCGGCCCACCTGGGCTTTGGTTAGGTGGGGAGGGGACTGACTGATAAGAGAGAAAATTGGAAAAGGTGGGGAGGTGTTTTTTCATCCTAAGGAAGATGAGTTTGCACAGATGCACAGAGCACAGGATAATCCCATTCTTGACCATAAAAAACTAGTTTCGGTGGGATTCGGTAAAGCCGTATTCGGTATGTTGATTCAGCTGGACAGACGTAACATACAAACAGATAACACACAAGCAACCCCCCACACATACACATACTATGTACATGCACACTCAAACACACACACACACACACACACACACACCTCACATACATTAAAGTAAGTGCGTCTCCATGTGTGTTTTCACATTCAGATTTGTGATGACCTCCATGCAACGGATTGAAAGGACAACTGTCAAATTAAATGACATAAAGTATATTTTATTTCTGCATGTGTCTGACCTAAGCATTTTGCCTCAGAAATATGTGGTATGTATTTTCGTCTGTGTCGCCCCCCCCGTCCCCCTTTTCACATCCGCAGGTAATTGAAAAGCATTGCTCAGTGTAGCGTATGCACTCAGACATGCAATGAAGCCACCATTACCTTCCCTCCCTCTCTCTCTTGCGCTTTGTGGCCTGGAGGGATCCAACTCTGTGTGGCATGATAGAAATTTTAGATTAAGAAGGACCTCACACACCTTTCAATGTCAAGGGGTGACTGAAATACCAGCATTTGCACAAGGGGGGCTTCTCATCACGATACGCTTGCACTGTACAGGCAGATGTGTTGCTGTGCGGTGGGGTACGATGCGGCTCAACATGACCGTACCCCCGCCCCCCCCCCACATACACACACACACACGCACACACACACACACACACACACACACACACACTTCTCTCAGATGGACATGAAATTGGAGTGTGCGACAAGAAGGCCCAATCCCACATGCAGTAAGCACATGATTAAGCCCCCTTTGACAATTACATCATGCATTATCAGCCTAAGCCAGATCCATTACTCACAATCAATGCCACGGACAAAAACAAGCCTCTCCCAGCACCAGGGACTGCCAACCAAACAGCTGTTACGAGCAGGACTGGAGAGGCCGTAAGTGCTGTTTATGACACTCAATACCATGCATGGTAAAGGAGCTTAATACTCGGGGTTAGGTCAATCAGAGAGAGAGAGAAAAAAGTAGATGAGCTGGGAACATTATGGCGGGCTTGCTTTGGTCAGTGTGAAGATTCACTTGTATTCACAGCATGTTTGTGCAAGCGCAAGGACACTTTTTAATCTACCGAGAAGCAATGAGAAATGATTTAGATAGGCGAACTTTGAGGGATGGGGAAAATTGCTGCCATTGAAGCTCACAGTATGCAGCTATTTATCAAAAATGGAGATGCAGATACAGAGGGCTACACGCATAAACCCTCTGGGTTTCTGCATATACTCAGCTATGCATACAATTGTTTATGATTTAATAAACTGATGCCTGTGGGTAATCTTCAGGGTTAGAATAGCAACAAATAAATAGACAAATCCAATCATATTTAGCTAGTAAGAATAGATGCTTCATATAAATTGCACTAAATCTCAGTTAGCATACATTGAGGCTTATTCACTCTCTAACTAGCTATAGGTGATGCGGGTGAAGTTTTTCAATTGTTTTCAGTGACTGGTGAGCGTCAGTGTGATGGTGTGAGATAGTTCAATTGATACCGGAGATTAGATCCTACTTGTAGCTGTCGCTAAGATGTTGTGCTGTGTGGTACGCGTAAAACGTGTAATGGGATAGGAAAAAGCACCACACCACCACACCTCTACCACTAGCACGGCCACCACCCCCATTTCTAGATCATCACAAATTCAGACAAGCTCAATATCCTGGTTGTGCCTGTAAGGTAGGCTGCTGCTGCCAGCGTGAGCTAAGTGGAGGATGAGAATCTAATTTTGATGAATCCTCCCATCGCCCGTCTCCCTGTCAGACCATAGCCCAGTGGGAGGGACCAGAGACTCAGGCACCAGATTAAATCAACACCCCCTTCCTCCTGCGTCCACTCCATCTCCCTCTCCACACTCCTCTCTCCTCTCCTCTCTCTCCTCTCCTCTCCTCTCTCCAGCCAAATGATTGCATTACACGTCCAGAGAGCGACCATTAGCAGCGAACAAGTTTTTTTTTTTTTTTCTCTTTCTTCATTTTTTTTTTTCGAGCCTTACAAAGCCAGTGTTATTTCTGATTATGCAGTTGTTAGAGCTCATTTAAACTTAACAGCGGGGCATCAGAGACAGAGAACCGAGCTCACAGAGCGAGATGAAAGAAGAGCCGATATGGAGTCTTTTGCCACAGAGAGGTGGAGTGGTTTTCATTACAGAGGGAGAGATGGATTTTATAGATTTAAACATTATATCTATCCAACATGCACTGATGCAAGAATACATGAGTAACCAGTTCAACTGATTAATGCATTTGACTTCCTCAAGCACCGAGGCCCTGTGTAAAGTATAGTGCAGTTGGTTGTGGAGGGGAAGGCACCATAAAACACTCTTGGCTGAATCCCTAATACTTCCTCTTATGAATTATGGGAATTTTCAACTCGATTAGTTAAAAAAATAACCACAATCCTTCATGCAATAAAAACAGGCAAGTTCTACAACGGGGTTTGTTTCTTCAAAGGGCCCCATGCTTGCGTAAGCTCAGAGTGCACATCCAGGATTCTGACCTACATGCTCCCCAAACTCTGATGTGTATCTGCTTCCTCTCTTCCTCTGCTGACTTCCTCTGGGATGTTGTAAAACAGTACCCCCCCCCCCGCCCCCTTCCCTGAAGAACATCCTAAAGGAGTCTTCTATTTTTTTTCCTTCCCACTTCTTCCCCGCTTTCTCTATCGAAAAAATATTACTGTCACTACGTTTTCCCTCCCGCCTGTGTTTCGCCAGGTGTGTGTGTGTGTGTGTGTGTGTGTGTGTGTGTGTTATCCCGGGCTGCCCGCTGGGAGAGCAGTGTGATTGATGGGCAGGCGTCGCTTGATTGACTGCACGCTTGCGTGCCCCAGATGAATGGCACAGAGCTCTGCTCAGCTGGGACGTCTCAGCCCATGCGGCAGGCCTCTCCCCACCTCACCACTCCCACGCCCGCCCCCATCCCAGCAGGACCTGGTCCTCCTACTTCCACCGGTGCGGGCCGCTAATTGGGCCAGGACGACGCTATATAGCGCGCATGGCTTCGGAGGGCCTGGCGTGCGCTCTGACCCGTGTACGAGCACACGCTCCTCCTTCCAAATGCGGGAAGGCCATTGTTCCACCAGCTGTACCTAAGCCTGGCCACCATGCAGCTGGTAAGACCGAGTGTGCCTCGTCATTCACCGGGCTCAGACTCTCATCAGAGATGCGCTGTGTAATAACGCTGTGGAAAGAAATAGGATTTAGTCGTGTGCTTGGGGACAGCTGAGCAAACCAGCTTGTAAAGGCGTGTTACAGGGCTACTACGCTCTATAGGCAACCATAGGGGCAAAAATAGGGAGCTTAGCAGCGTTTCCACGGTTTCCATTGTCCAACGGGCAGTTCTTTCTGGCTTTCTCATACTTCTGTATTTTTCTATTCGTTTGTGATTTCTTTTCTCCGCATCTTTCTCTTTAGCTGCGCTGGGACCCTCTGCTGTGCTTTTCATTAAATTAGTCAATAATGTTTCTAAGAGAATCGCAGAATTAGTTCCATAATAGGAGATGAAGCTTGGTGGACTGAGCTTAGTTGGAATGGCAGAGCAGGCGGGGTAATATTTGCCTCATCCCTCTCTCTTCTACAGCATGTATTGATTGGCTATAACATATGTTTAGCTTATCCTGCTCTGACTCCTTTCAGTAAACAGCCTCAGTCAATAGTGTCACAAGGCGCTTGACTAACACCCGGAAAGTTTTGCCTTAGCAGGGCAGGCTGCCTGTCTGGTGAAGACGGTCTGTGATGGAAATGAGTTCATGTGGGTGATGTTAATGGCTAACAGTGCTCACAAATGGCCATGTAACAGCACGTCTGTTGTATTTGCAGTCACATACCCCCCCACCCCCCTCCCGCACCTGCTGTTGTCAGAGTCATTATGGATTTCTTTAATGACATTTTTTTGTGTTGTGGTTTATTAGCATGATTTAGTTGGGTCTCTAATGAATCACTGGATGTTGTCGCTAACGCATAATGAGGGGACCCACTGTTAGGTAAGATGGGGTAAAAGAATTGCGAATGGGGCACCTCATGGGTCATTTGGTTTGTTTCTGGTGTTTTGTTCTTGCCAGTGTACTTTCATTTTCCAAGTGTTTGGTGTTTTTTTCCCATATGTTTTATTATCTTAAAATATAATTAGGCCCATTATGCACTCACAATGATGTGTGTGTTTCGTCTCCCAGAGCCATGAGATCTCATTGTTTGTTAAACACAAACAGCCTCTAATGTTAGAATGACTTCTCCTTAAAGACAGCCCCTGTGCAGAAAGTAGGATTGGTGTCCATAATATAATTGATTTATATTTTCCATGATCTCACCACAACCATTGATTGCTAGATACAAATTTCATCCACAAGACCACAAAAATGTATGCAAAATTCATGATACTCGTATTGCAAATGATTGTGTTGGGAAGAAAATATTCAGAGGCTAGTTTACACACTTAACTTTAACTTTTTAAAGCCAATCAATGTGACCTCCACAAAGTGTATTGGCGCAATCCATCATTCAACGGCTCTTTTTTAAATTCTGTCTCTCAGCAACAGTTGAGAGATTGCATTACCATAACCCAACACCTCTCTTCTGACATACATTTTGCAGTCGGTTTGTTTCCTCCAGGTAGAAAACATTAATGAAATCTACCATCAACCCCGCCCCAAGCTTGTAATTTTTCAGAAGAATCAATATTTATAAGTATTTATACAATGTCTCAACATATTGTAGTGGGAAAATAGCACAACAGTGCAAAATAAAACACATTGTCTGCAAAAATATCTCCAAGAAGAGGAGCGAGATGCAGACTATGCTTTCTGTTCTACCGCTCTCTGTTTTTACTCATAGTCAGGTGTACGCTGTAATCAGATCATGGTGGTATAGCTCGCCACTTGCAGATCCCAAGCACCCACCTGCTAAGGGAAAAGGTCAGTGCTGTAAAATGATGTGTGATTCCGGCATCCATGCAACCTTCAGGCAATTCTGACACATATCAATTCCATTGAGCTCTAGAGTGATGGCGTTCAACCTTGTATGTCAGGTTAGGAAGTTCATGCATGTACACAACAATTTCAAATAGTCTTGGTGGCAGATAAATAATATAAGAGTTTGACACATGAATATGAGAGTTGTTGTGCTCTGTGAATTGAACTCCACGTAAAACGTGTAATTAATTTACTGGAAAATTGTAGACACACTGTTTTGCCCTTTAGGCTTTGTTATGCTCCTGCAATGTTGAGTTTTTCAAATCAATCTGACTCTCCCAGATATTCGCAGCTCACCATCAAAACGGCATTACTTATCTGGTGTTCTTAATTCTCCATCCATCTGTCAACTTTGCTGAAATGTGGAATTTCATTACTTTCAACAAGTGCGGGGTGTGAGAGCGAGCCAACATAAATCATGTTACTCTGGTCATATTCACGGCCGGTGCTGGACGATGGAGGGTGGATTATGACAAGTGGTGCTGTGGTTGGGTCCTGGCCTGAGGGTCAGACTGGCATGAAAGCACAGGACCTGGGTTTGGGCACAATGATAGTTTATCATGTTCTTTGTGCCATATGTCATCTTGACAGCATTTGGAGTAGAAACCAGGACACAATGTCATAGCAAGATATTTCTATCAGTATTGTGTTGAAAAGAGTATTGTTGACTATTGCCTCCATTCAAAAATAAAATAAAATAAAAACAGAGAAAACAGACTGATTCTATATCCTTTCCTTATATCCTTATATCACTTCCTTAGAACACCTCTTAACAATTCTTGACTATGTTAACAAAGAATAAATATAGATACAAATCCTACCCCTTAAAATAGCTGAACTAAAATAAACAAATTGATTTATCTAAGTCAGAGATAATATAGATAACACGCCTTTTTATAATGCCTGGGTTCCTAAAACACTGTTATTGTATGGAGGAATATTTAATTTAACCCAGTCACTGTGTTGTATGACAGAAGTAATCATGCCTACAAGCCCACTTGAAGTCATTAATCATACACAGTATGTGGATTGGGGGATTAACCAAGTCTCCAGCATGGACACATGATGGCAACACTTCAAGGCCAAATTAGTTATTTCTCCCCAGCACGGCTAATCTCTGTTACGGCCCATCACTCAAATATGCCTTTATACACCGGCCAGAGCACCATCTACATAATTTTTCAACAGGGCACCAGGAGATGTCCCCTCCAGTCCAGTCCAGTCCACTGCTGACTGTTCCCTTTGAGCTGCCCCAGTCAGTCACATGAGGGTCCTGTTACTGCAGTGGCTGGTGGGGCCTCATGGTCAGCTGAGGAGCGTACAATAGCCACACGAGAGCTGGCTAATTACTCATGTCATCTGTGTAGATTGAATCACAAATTGAATGCTGTGTCTCTTTAAATCCATCACTGTAGCAAACCACATAATTCATGTCTGTTACAGACCTCTAAATTATTCATTCACTAGAGTAATGAAAATATGCTAATTAGAGAGTTGCTATTAAAGAAAGAATACGTAGCCCTTCTTTACCGAATGTAATTAGAATAAGTAATTATTTAAACATTATTTTCTGAAGTTGAAATATTAGCACTGGTCAAATTCTTTTTGGTGGATTACAACATCAAATCACATGCAATTGACTGGAATTCATGACAACTCATTTAATCACTGATTGTTTCTAGGAGTCGGCCTATGGATTATGGTAGTGAATGAGGAAGCATTGGTGATGCGATCTGGGAAAACCCATCACATGGTGAAATTTGACCAACTTAAGATTCTGATACCATCTTAAAGCTGTTTTCAATCTGTAACAAATGTTATCATTATCTGAAGTCAGCTTATTAACATGGTTTTATGAAACGGAATTTTGAGAAAAACAGGTTTAAAGATAGACATTCTAGATAGAATCACCACAATCAAATACCACATGTTAAATTTTAATTACTCTATTATGGCACACACTTATTTTAGTCACTTTATATGTTGTAAAAGATAAACTTACTTGGCACTAAGCAAACACACAATACTCATTAATTAGATGAAAATCAAGAATGTATTTATTCATTCAACATTCAATGAATTGAATTTTCCTCTTCTTTTTTTGTGTCTTTCTCTTTATAAGTTACTGTACATTATATAAGTATTAGACAATGCCAGTAATCATGCAGTATAAATATGCAGAACATATAAATAGTATGCAGTATAACTATGCAGAAAATATCTGAAATATGCTGTATATCATGACTTATTGTGAATTCAAATGTAAAAGTTGAGGTAACAACACATATTCAATGTAATTATTGTTTTGATATTATTCAGAATATCGTCAAATCATGCAGTACAAATATCCAGAAAAATATTTAAAAAAAATAGCTATGTAGAAAGTTTATCAAAACATATCACAGTGTTACAATGTATAAATAGCGGGAACATGAGCATTGATATGATATGACTTCATTCGTGTGGTTACTTTATGGCCTTGATTTGTGAACCGTCTTTGTAGCTGCTAGTCTGGCAAAGCAAGTTATGGGAGATTTTGTTTGCACCTCCGCCGTTCGCGGTTCGGTTTCAAACGTAGACGATCTTTAAGACAGCTTGGCCAATATAAATCAATTTTTAATTTATAAAACTAGTGAATTTCACCTAGATATTTTCAGGAATTATAGACAAGATGTTATATAATAATTATTTAATGAAAACACAATTTTGCCGAATAAATGACAATCGACCTATTTTTACTATTTCCTCGAAACGTGCCAGCGCGACATCCGACGGGTTTTCCCAGATCGCATCACTTCACATTGTTCTGGAGTGTCCCAATTAAACGCAACCCGTTTGGACTTGAAATCTCAATGCAGCAGAGGAGCGAGAGAGACTAGATCTCTCTCTCTCTCTCTCTCTCTCTCTCTCTCTCTCTCTCTCTCTCTATATATATATATATATATATATATATATATATATATATATACATACACACATATATTCCTCTGTCATTCATTATCTTGGTCAATTTTGTAGGACATGCCCAGTTCTGTTGCCTAGAGAGACATCACTTGTTCTCCAGTGAGGCCTCTCACTCAGCTGTTTCTGATTAAGCAAAGGAAGCCCTTCAGCCCTCCTTTCTTTTTTCTCTCTCTTTCCCCCCTTACTTTTTTTTTTTTTGCCCTCGTTTTTATGACGGAGGCCCTGAGCCGCCCCAACAGAGGCCTATTCTGAAAGTTCATCAACAGCTCCTAGTCAGGCCCCTCACGCTCTTTGTGCTGCTGCCCCTCCAGCCCGGGCCTGCTCCAGAGAAGGGCCGCTCTGTGAACCCTGGCAGCTAAAATGGCCGAATTCATGCTGGCACTGTGCTAGTGGTGACTCCCACACACGCGAGGCTCCCAGCTTGTGATTACAAGCCCAGGATTCATCCCTCGCATAGTTCCCCGTCACCTCACTGTCAATGCTCGCATTAAGCAATTTAGTGAGGGGATAATGGATGCAATCAGGATGCAAATAGCCTCCAAATACTAAGGCCGCCTATATGTATGCGGTGGAGCTGACTGCCATTAGTGCACATGTGCTTGTGCTCTCGTTGCTATAGATTTAACTCCCTTTGACTCCTGTGACTGAAACAGAGATAAACTGTTGTGCTCGTTCCAGAGAATTTATGTATAATTCCAGGCAGGCTTTCCTGCTGGGATGTGAGTACCCTGCGTGCTGCTGCTGCTGCTGTTACATGATGTGAAGTCTTAATGACATGGACTTCTACAGTCTCAATGTAGCATTTTAATATGCAGTCATAGCACTGTTAGTGGGACATTAGTTTTTATAAAATTACATTTTATAATACACTGGCTTTTTAGTATCAGGTGCAGATGGAACACACACGTATTTTCTGTGAGATAGGCAATTCGATGGTGTCAGATTGACTTTCAGCAGAATTTCAGGGAGATGTCAAACATACACAATCACAAACGCTGACAGCAGTGTCCAGCAGCCCATTTAAATCCATGCATGTCATTACTTGAAATGAATTTGGCACATGTTCCATCGCCAAACATGTTTTTAGGACATCAGCATGTAGATGACTGAGCCTGACACCACAATGGTTCTCTACTCCATCACAAAACTCCCCTCATCTGCATAGCAAAAATTTGCTTTTGCATCAAAAATGAGCTCTTTTTGTGGGCACTCATCATGCGGATTGTTTTTTCATTGGAAATGGCTTTCTGGTCATTTGCATAATACTTAAAACACACACATCCTCTGTTTTCCAGTGAAATGGCCTAAATCCTAACCAATGCCAATGTGATCTCAACGGGATTGAAATCACACAGACCTCCTGTGAGCTTTAATATATGGCATTCATAAAGGCTTTGAATTCTTCAGATAAGAGGTCATAATGGCAGGCGGTGGCACACCCACACAGTAATACAAGATTATGGGCATCATCAGACACAGCATCAGATGTTTTGCGGCCCAAGTGCGGTAATTACCTTAACCATTATCGTCTGTTTCAGATGGACAGACTTCATCCAAGTGTGAGGGAGATGGAAATTAAGCATTTTTATGATCCTTTCTGACCCGCCTCTCCAAAGTTCAGCTGGAGGATTATCACTGGGGCTTTGCGGCGAAGCCCTGGTGGCAGAGCAGGGAGTGCTGAGTAATGTCTCCCCGCAGCAGCGGCAGCAAAAGCAGCCGTGTGTGTGTGTGCGTGTGTGCGTTTGTGTGCATGCGCACGTGTGTGTGTGTGTGTGCGTGCGTGTGTGTGTGTGTGTGTGTGCGTGTGTGTGTGTGTGCGTGCGCGTGTGTGTGTGTGCGTGTGTGCGCGTGCACACGTGTGTGTGTGTGTCTGTGTGTGCACCAGTGCTGCTGATGTCACGCTGCCAGGAAAGAGTTCAGCGCTGGGACTAGGAGACGTGCGAGCGACGAAAGAGTGTCTGCCAAATCCCCCCGGTGCCTCCAGCGCCCCCACCACTCCCTCATCCCTCCAAGAGACACACACACACAGTCACCGCCACAGGGCACCTCTGCTCCGTCTTTTAGCTAAACTGTGCCATACATACACACATGCGCACACACACACACACACACACACACACACACACACACACACACACACACACACACACACAGATACACACGCTCATATCTCCCAGTCAGACTGTGTTACGGAGATTAGAAGGCTGTCTAAGAAATGCCAGTGTGCATGCTCTCAGCCAAAGAACCTCAGGCGTGCGCACCATTCACCTCCTCTATCCCGCCGAGGATGACATTTATACATTATCATTAGGGATTGGTTTGTTTTAATAAGTGCCAGCCTCTCACAGTGGCAGTCAAATGGCCTCACACCTCACACCCGCGACCCCCCGTGACCTTCCTGCCCCATCCGTGTCTCCCTTTTATCAGCTAATGACCACGGGCTGCCATCTCTCTATTGACCCAGGGTCGGCGGTGGGGTAAATTACGGCACCTGAGCGCTGTCCCTAATGCACAGCCCCGTTTCTCCAACAACCCCCCCCCCCCCCCCCCCCCCCCCCGCATCAGAGAAGACACCATCCCGCTGGCTGGAGAGCGAGTAATGGTCCAGACAGCTGAAGATGACAGGCAGTATTACCTTTCAGCAACAATCGGGCCTAAGCCCAGGAATGAATAAGCGCAGAGATGCGATTAGCCCGATTACCTCATCGTTATTATGTAGAGCGGGGCAGACCGAGGGAGTTCATTTCACAGCACGACTGCAGACTCGCTCACTGAGGGCTAATCAATTAATAGATTATGCAATTGATATGAGGAGCCGCTGAGTCTTGAATGACATTGAGTGGTATTTTCAGAGGGTCCACTGAGCAGAGCTGTGAACTAATGCATGACGAGTAGCCTGAAGCAATTAGGCATCGCCGCAAATGAGGCGTAAAAATCATGCAGCGTGATAGTGTTGTATGTATCAGATAGAAATAGTCTTACTATTGAAGTTTGGGAGGTAAACTCTGAAGGAGTACATGGCTGTGGCAAATGGTTTCAGTGCTTCAGCACAGATGGGATAGATCTAAAAATAAGTGACTGAGAGTGTGTCAGAGAGAAGTTTTCATCAGTGTTTGCCCTGCCTGTGACACTCGCATGGGGAAAACCACAAATACCGGTTTTGGTCGGTTTGAGATACAAGTCGCCCTGGTGTGCCTGCTCATCAGCTCCATCTCAAAGGGATCCTCAGAGTACTAAATATTTAATGGGCTTTGGTGCCCAAACAGCCACAATCTCCATTTGTATACCAATAAACGCAACGGGAATTGAGCAATCTTTGAGGAATGGATCTGTTGTCTCATTAAAACCCTAGTAGCTGGACCAGTTGACCCTAAACCAAGAACCATGAGGCTGATGTGCGTCTTTCAGCAAAGCCATCATTTTTCTTTGATGATTGTGTGGACTGCGTGTTATGACATGAACACGAACACAATCTCAAGCTGTTCCGTAAACACTGATATCCATCAAAGCACGATCGCACCCCCTTCCATCAGGCTCTTCCTGCCAAGGTAACAAGGGGCCTGTGCAGTCTCCATCACGTCGTCAACACCATCCTAATGAACCGTCTTCTCCAATCTCCTCATTTCCCGTCATGTTTCCTCTGGTCTCTTGGCCATGTGGTGACAGAGGGGTCTGTGCAGGTCATGTTGCTCTGGTTCCCACTGACCGGGCCCTGCATGCCTCCTCCTCCTCCTCCTCCTCCTCCTCCTCCTGCACCTCCTCTGTGCCTCTCTTTCCTTTCCCTCTCTCCCTCCTCCTGTTCTCCCCTTTCACCCCGTGGCTCTCTGGAGTCCAAATTCCTGCCCGTCACCGGCTCAGAGGGCCCGAGCTCGTCTGGCATCCGTTGCCCGGGCCGGGATGGCGTGATGAGACAGCGCGGTCAGTCTTCTGGGCCTGTCAGTGCCCTGCTGATCCTCCCATCAAAGTCATGAATCTGCCCCTGCAAGCTGCAAGGAATTTGCCCGGCTCTCTCGCCCCCCCCCACCCCACCCAGCCAAAACATGGTGTACTCATCTCTGTGTCAGGCTCGAGAACAATGCTTTGCTCTCAGTGATCTCAGTCGAACTTCAGCAAAGCATTTCCTATTCATTCTACAAAAGCCAGATTATTGAAAAACCTTGTAAATTGCTGTCAGAAATATGCTCTATGTGTGTGTAAACTGTTGGGGGCACAATGTCAGTACTGTTACTGCTATAGCCTTGTGTGCCTTGATCTGATCTGATCTGAGCAATAGGCTATATAATGTTTTCGGTGGTGTTTAAAATAACTCCAGCAGAGTGTCTTGTGCCTTTTAGACCATTTTAATAAGAGCAACATTAGCATTCATAAGCTTCACCTAATTATTCATAGCTGTGGCTCATAATGTTTCTGTTGTTGCTCTAACTCCCTGGCCAAGGTCATAGAATCAGGTTGAAGGGAACACAAGTGGAGATGAAATACCTGCCTATTTTGCATCATGCTTTAGATACGAATGTGTCGGCTGGTAAACAAAGCTGTTCATTTATGGTCGGTGAGAGAGGGTTGTTGGCTTCAGACATTTATGAATGCTTACGTAATTTAATGCCATTCTCCACATACTTTTGTTTTTACAACGAGCCTTCCATGACAGCATGAGTTTTTGTCTTTTTGTTCTGGAATTTGCTTTCAAATACAACAACAACAATGTCCACACACTGAACTTAAGAAAAGCTAAGAATCATCCTGACCCTGTCCCCATCATGAAAATGAAAAAAGCATTTCTGTTCGAGCGTGCATTTAGGCCAGTCATTGTACAATGTTATTTTCCAGCGAGCCTCTCTCATCATATCCAGGGGAAAATGAGAGAAAGCCTCAGTCATGCGGGCCTGCCCAGGTTTTTTGTCCTTCTGAAGGCACGCACAGCAAGAGGCTTATGTAAGAGAGGCTTCACATCCAATCCTCTGCTCTCCGCCTAGGACACTCTCCCTGCCAACCGACGCCAGCTTTTCTCTGCTAATCTCAAATCATCACGTCAGGTCTGTCATATCGATTTCTTGGGAAAGTATTCCTAAAGTGGGCTTTCTTTGTCAATCCGAGGCTTGTTACCAGGCAACCGGATGACCCAACTCATGTAGATCCTTGCCTTCCCTGTCAAAAGTGCCAGAGAATGCTGTCCTCACTGTCCTATCATTTCTGCAGAGGAGGGGGAAAAGGAAGAAGTCTCAGGTTGCCTATTTAGAAGTAGGTTAGCACACTGTTAACAGTATTATATGTGATATATGCACTGTTTTCCCATGACACTAATCCCTCTCACTAATGACATCAAACTGCTTTTTCTGTGAGATGAAGGCTTGATCTTAAGCTATGGTGTGTAACTGTTAATTGTACCAGTAAGTGCTGAATGTCAAAGCAGATTCTTATGAGAGATCCTGCTCCATCTCAAATGTCATAATGTGATTAATTAATCTGGAATATGTCTTCTCCCTAATCGAGGTTGGAAGTGTACTCTGGCTTTACCTAATTTTTCACTGATAATTATGCCCCTTCCCCCCTTTTTTCATTACAGGGAGCACATTAAGCATAGCACCATTCAATATGAAGTTCAAATCTAAATAAACTGGAGAGGATAGGGATGGGCAGCGAATGTTCATGATTCAATTCTGAGCCACCTGCTTATTCCACTTGGGACCTATTTAACATAATTGAACCAAATGTTTTAAATTGGACACACATGATAGCATTCAAAAGCACATTTTGTCTTGCAAGAGTGAAACGGGTATTCGAAATGAAATTGTTTCGGGCTATATCTGTCTTTTTCTTTGCTCCATAGTGCCAGGTAAGCTCACTCTTGAATGTCTCCTATCCACCAGGGATGCCAAATCAGAGCATAGCTCAATCCAAGGCCCTGATTGAATATCTGTAGAGTTAACACTTGTACAGTGTGGCGAAAGGGTTTGATTTGCCAAGTTTATTCTCCAAGTTTTCTTTATTCATTTATGTGTGCTTGCTTATGTTTATATTTGAGTATTTACTTCATTAAGACTGGTCAACTCCAGGAACCTCACAACTTTTGATGCATTGGGTTACATTGATGTTTCACTTGCTTTCAAGAACAAATACCCTTTAAGATCATCAGAAGATAATGAAAACAGATACGCAATCAAAGTAAGCATTTCTCATCGGCAGACTTTGAAAAGATCAGAATATATTAATCTAGTAGCTATTAGTTATAAGTCAGCACACATTTAAAATACTAATAACTCAAGAAAATCAAAACAATATCATTTCCTCCGGCTCCTGTTTTTTTTGCACTCATTTGCACAGTTCTGTGTGTAGTGCACGTGTCTACAGAGCTCACACTTTCATATACTGAAGCTCTACATTATATCTTTATCATAATAAATGAGAGTGCTAAGTTGTTTGAAAAAAAGGACGAAAAAAGATCCAGACAACTGACAAATCATGGCGGGGAGCGTAATGAGGGAAAGAGAGACAAAAGGGGAAATGAAACGCAGGCGGCCCATACAAATTACTGTAATAAGCAGATCTACATTAAGGCGGGATAATAACTTCCACTGCATGGCTTATCACTAAAGCGCAAGAAAGAAATGCGTATCTGGAGCCATTCTGAATTAATATCTCATTACTTTTAGCATCATCGTTTTTGGGGGGTTCTCATATTGAAATTGCAGTGAATTACACAGTAATTAGATATTTCAAGAGAGAGGAGTCTAGCTGCTGGCGATAAATAAAATTGTGTCTCTCTTGCCTGATGGGGAGTGCGGTGATGGTGCTGGGAAGTAGACACCACCTATCAATCTCCCCGCAGAGAGAGAGGTGGAGTGGGGGGAGGGGGGTGACCTCATGTCCTAGACTGTGCTATTTGTGTCCTTTAGGCCTGAACATCAAGGGGAAAGATGTCCTACTGTTTACCGGCAGGCCATCTAGGGATTTCTCTTCTCCTTTCTCCTCAAGATGATCGGCTAATATTTGTTTATTTGTTGGCCTGAATATGTATATATGTGTTCAGTGAATGACGCTGAAGTAAACATGGATATCAGTACACATAGCTTACCACAGGGGGCCTGATTCCCAGGGAAGTGCTGTAGTGTCATGGTGTCAACTTTTTGCTAGTCCCTGGGATGGACGTGCAGCAGAATGCTGGTACTGCTGGGAAACTGGAGGTTTATTTTGCTCCTTCTATTGACTTTCAATATGGCTTTTAGTGGTGTCATTTCTAAAAAGGCACTGATGCCATTATTTTCTCATCCAAAGAAAAAAAAGGTCATTTATTCATTTCATCTGATTGCCCCCCCCCCCCCCCCCCTCACACACACACACACACACACAATCTCCACAACACCCCCCACCCCCGGCTCCACCGCCACCCTCCGCGTAAGTGTCTGATCCACACATAATGAAGCGTGAAGCTTGGCAATTGTGAGGAGCATCTGCAGAGTCATAGACTGATGGGCATCTCATTTCCCAGGCGTCCCACGGGGGCCCCGCACATCTGAGGACCGGCCCTGTGGTTGGTTTGTGCTACACCCCCCCCCCCCCCCCACACCCCCCGTCCACCCCAGTCCACCCCCCCCTTCCACTCCAGTCCACCCCCCCCTTCCACCCCAGTCCACCCCCCCCTTCCACCCCAGTCCACACCCCCCTTCCACTCCAGTCCACCCCCCCCTTCCACCCCAGTCCACCCCCCCCTTCCACCCCAGTCCACCCGCCCGCCTGCCTGCCTGCCTCCATCCCTCCTCTGTCAAGTTCATGCCACATGTGCCTGCCTGCTGCAATTGACCAGGCAGCCATGGCAGCAGGGGGGTCCTGATAGGGCATCCGCATGCTGTCAGCGCCTGGTAGCCTGGTAGAGGGGAGGAGAGTGATAGATAGCACCAGAGAGCGATGCAAATGCGTGTGATTTGAGCAAGCGGATGACTCAGAGAAATGAGAGAGAGAGATGTGATGGAGAGATGGAGGTGGGCGGGGCTGCCTAGAAGGATCTATGATAGGCTATGGCATTCTTATCAGCTGATGCTGTAGCCAGTGTTGTTATGATATACCTGAGTGCTCCCTCACTGAAAGATATTCCTAATTTAAAGCCTTTCTAAAGCTTTTCTAAGTCTGGAGAGGACCATATGAAGCAGTTATTCTTCACAGATATGAAATTATGCTGCTCCAAAGAGTCTTACCTGGGGACAACAGTCACATTTTGACCGTGACTCTAGTTCAATTTGTGGCCTTGAAATTTGGTGAACCTGATGAACTTGGTTAACTTCCAAAATGCAAATCAACCAGTGTGTGTGTGTTTGTGTGTGTGTGTGTGTGTGTGTGTGTGTGTGTGTGTGTGTGTATGTGTAAGAGAGAGAGAGAAAGAGAGAGAGAGAGAGAGAGAGAGAGAGAGAGAGAGAGAGTGAGTGAGTGAGTCATGGAGATAAAAAGCATTTAGACTTCTCCATTCTAGCTTCCTGCTCCCTCTAGGAATATGGTGTGTTATTTCAATTAACTCCAGGTTAAATGAACATCAGCAGATCCAGCCACTGGAGGAGCATGTGACACTTTTTTGGTCCTGATGAAGTTAAAGACAGCATTACCCTGGGCAAATCTAATTATAATTGTTAATATGTCCACGGCATTCCCCTTATGAAAACTCTTTAAATTAGTCTGCACACTTTTTCCCCATTATTTATTCTTTCATGTTGACACTTTCCAATTTCCAAGATCTGCAGATGATTAAATTAAGGCCATTAATATGGAGAGTGAGTCCCCACCAACAATAGTGTGCACCCACACCATTCATCTAAATATAGATTTAATAACGCTAGCTGGTGAGGAGAAAGAGGGAGGAGAGAGAGAGAGAGAGAGAGAGAGAGAGAGAGAGAGAGAGAGAGAGAGAGTTTTTTCATCAGTGGTCTAAAGTGCTTAGTGTGCATTCCTGGGAACTGTGCATATAAACATCAAAAATACATTTCAGGAGAAAAGAGGGAGGTTTCTGTCTTTTAATGAGGACTTGAAATGATTTTCAAACCATGCTCTTCTCGGGGTACATTAAGCGTGGCGCACATAGAGAACACTCCCTGCAAATTTCATTAGGGATGTATTAAAAAAAAAATACTGAGCCCCGACAAGACGGGCAGGAGAAAACTACGCCGTGGATACAAGCCTGAATTGCTCCTGCGCAGTGGTGCATTCTGTGCAATCAGTTAAAAACTTCATTAGGCTACTTGGCAGTCCGACTGATGTTTGTCATTCAAAGCATGATTGTGTGAAACTGCTTCCAGGCAGAGAAAGAAAAATGGCACGTCATAGAAAACAAGACAAAGGCACGAGGAAGCAAAACTAAACAAAGCTGGGTGGTTATTTATTTATTTATTTATTTATTTAAATGAAAAGTCATGGCAAAAGCTCTACCTGACTGGGCAGTGAATTCCTAAACGTTTCACAAGCATAGCTTGCTGTGAAATATTGCTATATTGCTAACATATATCACTACATAAGTTCTAGATGAAGAGAAGTTATGTCCATTAAGATCACTAATCAGTACAGTATTTTATAAATGTGTCATAGCATAATATGAATAGAGAAACTGTCAAACACACACTATTGCCACCACTAAATGTTTCTCATTCAAGCTACCATGTAAGTGTAGCATGAACAGTAGGACTTTTGGTTAGCTGCCCTACCATCTGTGCTCCTAAAGTGACCAGTAATTAATTAATGTAACAAATTACAGTCTTAATATGTAGGTCCAATTTTAAATGATTTGTACACGTTCATGGACATTTATCCATTGTTTGGAAGCTTAATCCACATTAGGGACATGGCCAAATGGATGACAGGCCTAGACCTGCCCAAAGTGATGCCAGGCACACCCAGTTGAAGTGAATGACATCTGGCAACTTCAGTGCTCTCGCCATTCTCAGTGCAACGTGTATTCACACCAGAGGTGGCAAGACCATACAAATTTGCCCAGGCTGCCCTAACATGCCTGCTTGTGGGTAATTCAGATGCCTGCTGGAATCTTTTACATGTTACATTTTTAAATGAACTGTTCAGAAATGTTGGTATCACACATACAAATATCAACTTCTTGATTGTATGATGTTTTGTAAAGAAATGTGCCATATAAGACATGTCTCATATTTTAGATTTCAGCAAGCCTCACTCACTGACAGTACGAACAAACAGACCATTCTTTTTAAGATTCATTTCAAACAAATAAATACATTTTTGATGACGGCAAGACATTGTTGATGCTTCTGCAAAGCATCTTGGGAAGGCGGCGCAGCCATTTGAGCAGTTCTGGTGCACTGTAAGTAATTGCTGTAAATTTACAGCCAATTTTCAACACTAAAATACTGTTTTCGTGTTAAACAGTTTAGTACTGTAGTTAGCAATGCATTGTGGGCTGCTTAACTTGGAGCAACAGGACAGAGGCCCTAAACAGTATGCTGATGTTTTAAATTACAGGACACTACAGTATTTTTTGGAAACTGAGTGGTGTTGCTGGGGAATCTGGAATAGGCCTACGGTCAGAAGTTTGATACATTAGTCTTTTACTGCTTGGTCAATTTTCTTTAAAAAAATAAAATACAGAAATTATTTGCCATCAACTCCTGGAGGGACTTCATGAACCATAATTTGGATAGGAGATTTTCCAGAAGAGGAGTCACAATTTGGATGACATGTGCTACACATCATCGAATGTTCTTCATCTACATACATCGGGTCTGACATCTACAAATTAACTGAGGATACAAAGTAACTATAGGATTATTGGAACATCGGCTAACCGAGATGGTTTTTGTGAGTTTTATTTTGTTTGTGTCAACTTTTAATGAAGTGTGTTTTACAGTTAGCCTAGGCTAACAAGGAAATTAGGCTAGTTCGGTTAAAGAGAGACACTTGAATCATCAAGGCTTAGGGTTTCACTTTTCTGTTTAAACGGAAAATCGGTGTGTGAATATTGCCTTTCTGGACTCTTTGAGAATGCATTTTGTTTATTTATCTGTCGCTGCACGTCTTACACAGCCTAGGCTACTTGGCTACTTCTCCCAACTGTTTTAGAGTATAGGCTTTGTCAAACCGTTTTGCATTATCTGTGACTCCCCCCCCCCCCCCCTCATTGTATTTTATATATTGCACACTGTGTTTTAAAGAGTGACTCCATCAGTCTTAAGTGCCCAGACACCTAATGTGTTTACTGATGTGGGGAGTACTACTACATATGTGAAAAAAGTAGTATCCATTATGTTGTGGCTCAGAGGAAGCTGCATCTAAGCTGATACATTACCTCCATGTTGTCACACAGTTGCTAAATTGCATTATGGGTAAAGTGGGTGCAAGGTTTTAAAAAGTATTTCACTTGTCTTCTTTGCCCTACTATGACACTGTTGAACATATGATGATGATCAAATCAATACAGCAGAAACGTATCAGATTATGTGCAGTTTCCTCTGGAGCCACACAAGGGTTCTTACTACGTTTTAGACATTTGCAGTAGAACTCCCCAAGACCTGTACAAATGGTTACCCTTTAACTTTTCAATGGCAAATCTATTTAGCAGTTTGACTGTAGGTACTTCTGAAGCCTACCCTATTTGGCTCTAGGTTACTCTCACCTACCTGTAGTAGTGTGTTTATATTTTTTCTTCTTTAAAATCTTATTATGGTAGGCATAATGTATTTGTTTCCTACAGATGTCTGCCACTGCAGCTGACATTGAGACAACTCTCCTGCAAGTCCTCGCCTGATACTGCCTGGTATACATACATTTCATTTAGATTCATTGATTGGCCGATACGATATATAATGTGCCTTTCATCTCGAGTTTACAAATGTTTCCACAAGGTCACATGCAATGCTTAGGTAACATGCTATGACTTGAAGTTTCAGGTGCAACAGGGCAAGTCACAATTAGAGGTTGGATGATCACCTTTGAGGGCCGTGTAATCTCTGAGGGCATCCCACCAACATTTGCATCGGGACTTACTGCTGTGTTTGCAATCTACTACATATTCAACCTTCAGTATCAAGATGAGGCAGTCTGCACTCTGGAATTCATTTAGAGGTAAACCCCTTTCATTCCTTGTCATTATTATATGGATATATACAATTAAATTAATGTGTTTGTATTTTTTGCATAAAATGGTATTATTACTGTAAACTTCAAGCCACAATTTCAACACACACACACACACACACACACACACACACACACACACAGACTGGGTATTTTGTTGGACTATAGGCTTTAATCTAATTCCTTTTGATGAACAATTCATTGCATTTAATTGAATATACACGAAACAGTATGTTGTTGCAACCCCACTCCGATCTTAGACTATTTTCATTTCAGGCGCTTCATTGGTATAAATCCAGAGAGCGGGACAAAGGCCAAAATGGGCAAGGTTGTCTCCAAGAAGAAAGGTGTTATCATCCAGAAGAAGTCTTCTGCAGTCAATACACACGTCGCCATGTTTCTGAAGAATCTCATTGACTTGAATGGAACTTGATATAGACCGGTGAGCTCTTTAATCTCGCTCTCTTTGTTTTGACAATCTGACATTGACACATTAAGCCACAAGAGAACTGCTATTAACTTTATAAGCATTAGCTTGGAGTGTATACTGTACATTCCTGATTGTATAGTTTATTTATTATTCTGATTATAATTTCTTGCTGTTGTTTGACAGTGGCAACACTGGAATAATGCTGCAGGGAGGAACAGCGGCAACCAAAGTGATGGTCATCTCTACTGGATCCACAACAACTAAGATGTAAAAACACAAACCTACCTCACAGGACTATTTTAAGATGTAAAAACACATTTCCATTCCATATTTCAATTTTTTCCATTTTTTGAAAGTAGCAATATTCATGTTGACATTGCTCTTTGAAATAAAGGTATTTGATTTTGATTCTCTCTTAAGTTTTTATTGCTTTAACAGTGTGAATACAGAAATATACTGTATTTCTGATTTACAGACTACTACTGTAAAGCCAATTTACGGTATGGATACCGTCAAATTACGGTATATCGCTGGCGTCTTTGCTGCCAGCTCTTTACTGTAATTTATAGAAAAACAGAAATATACTGTTTTTATGGTTTACAGGCTACTACCGTAAAATCATTTTACATATAAATACCGTAAAAATAATGGTATACTGCTGGCGTCTCTGCTGCCAGCTCTTTACTGTTATTTTACAGGATTTTTTTTTACAGTGCAAGTGTAAACAATCACCAAGAGGCATTGTGATGATCACTCAAAGCATTTGACCACATATCTGTTGTAGTGTAAACGCTAATGCATTCTGATGTGTCTTCTGATGAATGTGACGTTGGAAATAGACACTCTACTGTCTATTCTAGAAGACACAGTGGCCTGCAACATCTTTGGTTGTGGATCTTGGATACATGTGTAAACATCTCGACTCTCGCCTCTCGGTCTCGGCTGACCACTTGTGCTTGGATCACCCAAGAAGCATTCTAAAAACAAATGAAAACAGGCCCTAGGAGTCCATAAACCAAACGAACCCAAGCTTTGGAAAATTATATTTACTGCTGGTGTCTATGGTGGGTATTTAAGATTGCATGAAATTGAATACCCGTCATTTTTACTGGTATTCACTGGTAATATTTTCGTATGTGTTCTTGATTTAAGTATTGCACTGAACTCAGAAAATCAAGAGTACATGTACAGTGTACTACCTGAACATTGTACTACCAGAAAACAATAAATATTTGTTGACTCACAAGGAAAAGACTAGAATTCTTCATATGTATACGTAATGCATTCAAGTGTTAATCTTAACAACAATGCATTGGCCTAGATGTTAGTCTGGAATTATTGTTTGAATTATTGTCTCATTTCAAGAATTTTATAGTGCCTATGCTTAAGTCTTTGCAGTTATTTATTTTCATAAGAAATAAAAGTTCTAAGCTGTCACTGCAAACCACACACTTCTTGGTGACTGTGCCAGGCATTGCAGACACATCTTAATGCAGCAGACAGTGGCTTTTGCAGGCCTAGACAGTTGATGTTTCCCCCGGCCACACATCATTACGCTGTGACTGGGAGACTGCGCCTGGGTGAGACTCCTCCTGGCTCTCCTAATTAGCCCAGGGTTTATGGTCAGACCAGTGTCAGTTCCGCTGCCGATTTGTCCCTGCGAAATATTACACTGGCCTTGAGATCAAGTCTGGAGAAAACAGCAGATGATTAATTAACCAACAAGCGCACATTCACCCCCCCCCCCCCCCCCTTTTTTATAACAAGCTCATTTGGTGACATGGATCACCTGGACTGCGTTCAAAAGAGTGATTTCTGCACTGCTAAGAGACTACCTCAAATATGTGGTCTGTTGTCTTTTGTTTACAAATGCCATGTTGCAGAATTAAACAAAAATGAGAAAATTACGTAATGCACATAATGTTATGAATAAACCCCTGTAATTTTGTGTCTAATATGTCCCAGTGTACAAAATAAGGCCCCATTAAGACTGGAAGCAGAGAAGGTTAAAGCGGAGTAATCAAGGATCTTTGCTGGAAGTGTGGAGCATTAAGGGGAAATCCCCTTTTGAAATCCCAAAAATGTGTTAAAACTGACAACATGTAGCAAGGTTCAAGACAGCTGATGTGTGTAATCACAGTTATTGCTTCCCAGGGAAGAAATAAGTTGGGTCATAAGTATGATGGAGATGATGGGGAAGTGTTGAGCAGTCCCCACACTAGATCAAACATTATGCAGGCTTACCTCACCTAATGTTGTTGTTTGTTAGTGTGATCAAAAACGAGCCAACTCTAATGAATGGAAATGAATGTATAGTTGTGGCACTGAAATAGCACATAATTACAAAATTGCTCCCGATGGTAGAGGTATGCTCCCTATCTGCACGACGAAACACATCAAGGTCTTCAGTGAGGTGGTGAGTTTGTAAACAAATTACTATCATTACAACACAGAGAAAGAAAGACATACTTTGTGCTTCCCAGCATTCACTCCAAAGCCAAACAATTGCAAACAGTGTCTTCATTTAATTATACTTAATGGTATACTGATGTCACTCGGGAAACATTCACTAGCATGTGGGTGTCTTCTGTCTGCACTACTTTGCACATTATCATACAGCTGAGTTGTGTGGTGGGCAGGCCCAAAATGGTAAGGGGGCTTTTTCAGCAATTACACTCCAGTAAGTCCTCCGTTCTTTTCAGTCTATGTGGAGCTGCGTGCCAAATATGGTGCTGACTAATCCAAAGAAACCTGTGGGCTGAAGCAGTGGCTTGCTCTAGTCTCTGATCCTTTCCAAAATCGTTTTTAGCATATTCTCCTTCCTCTTAAAGTGCTTCGGGTCATGCGATGAATGTCAAGTCCAGTTTCAGTAGCCTGTGCAACGGTTGAACTAGTTTTTAAAAAGTTCTGCCATCACCAGAGAATCTCTGAAGTCTTAGACGAGTAGCTCTCTATGAGTTGATGATATCCACTATTTTCTTTTTTTGTCAGATGTGATTTATCTTCCTCTTGTGCCTAGTACAAGTACCTATTTGCTCTCTCTTCTGAAATCAGAATTAATAAAATAATAAAGTGTAATTGGAATGGTGTGACCACTCCGACAGCACTTAGGTTTTTCCAAGTACAATTATGCAGTAAGTGTGATGCCCGGTGATAGACAAAACAGCAGGAGCTCATAAATATGGATGACGTGTCTTAGAAAATAAATTAACAGGGGCTGGCCTCTCCGTTGACCCACTTAGGCTGTCAATTACCAGTCTGACAGGGGCCCTGTGGAAGAACCAAACCTGCATCACACACACTCCTTTACTTCGTCTTCTCGCTCTCTCTATCTCTCTCTCTCTCCCATCTCTTACCCTCTTTTCAACTTACTAATTTCACTGTGCATATGGGATTCTTTTAAACACTATACAGCCATCCTCTAATTAATGACCAAATCACCAAGTGCTAAAATGAAGGTGCAAATGATATATTATAATTTGTCTTGGTGGTGGGAGGCCGTGCGGTGAATTGGAAGTAATAGTGCATAGATAACAGAAGCCCTGAAGCCTTAGGGGCACTATTGATCTGAGCCAAAAAAAAAAAAAACGTTACCTTCAGCTCCCTGTTTGTCCCCAACATGTGGTTGTTTGGAAAATAGTAATGCATCATGGATAATTACGCTAATACCATTCCATTTATAATTTATTTCCACTTACCATAATTCCATTTGTGTTGTTTCCCAGAAATGTGTGACAAAACTGAAAACACATAAATGGAGACACTTTTTTTTCTTTCCTTTTGACACTTTGAATAAGGCCTCATCGTGACATCATGCATTCTGCAGTTTCTCAAAAGATGCAAGCCACAGAAATGTTCTCAAGCGTCTCCTCACTTTGTAGAGAAGACAAACTTTTCTGCACCTTCAATTTTTACATTTATATGGACGAAGAGGTATTAACATTTCCATAAACTTTTTGCCAATAAGCTTATGTGAGGAATAAATCCATATTTTTTCCGTCAACAAACAGTTAGCACGACATGTCAAGGAGGGCCAAGCTTAACTCCTAAAACATACTTTTATTATGTAAAGCAGATTTTTTGTACCTGAAGAGCAGGCTGTTTAAAGATGTGTGTGTTCGTGTGTGTGTGTGTGTGTGGGGGAGGGGGGGGGGGGGGGTGACTTGAGCTCTCTGCCGAGTTTGAAGAAAATAAGGACAATAATATATCCATCTGACTGAAGTCAACATCCCCACACGTTAAATTGCACCTTAAGCGACCGGTGGTGGGTTCTTTCACATGCTAATATCTCCATTGTTGGGAGGGTAATGGCAGCACTCCACAGTTCAGCTGGCTGTTGCTTTATCAGCACTCTCTGTGGGCACCCAATGAATGTGTGTCTCAGGGTACAGTGTGAATGGTGTGTGTGTGTGTGTGTGTGTGTGTGTGTGCTCTCATGAGCGCGTGCCTATGTGTGTACTCATTTGAATGTGTGCACGCCTGTGTGTGTGTGAGACAGAGAGAAAGAGAGTGAGTGTGTGTTGTTTCTTACACTAAACAGCCACTGGCTGGCAAGAGCTTCCCATTCAGTCCCTTTGTCATCAAACTCTCCAGGCCTGAGCAGTAGCCTTTCGTAGACACACAATTTCTCTCCATTCTTCCCAAAAGGCAACACTGCTTATTGACTGAAAACAAGCAGCTAAAGATTCTCACTATTCCTAAGAGCTTGATAAAGGACTCAAATAGCAGGAAGAAAAGTCGTTCTATTAGATATGAGGGTATGAAAGTTGTCAAAGACTATTTCATGTGAGTGAAAATAAAAAGTATTAGTCATGTATCCATATCAACTTTGTTTTACAAATTGTCAGCTGCATTATTTATTATTGACATCAAATGGACACTTTTAATAGTACAAGATCTTGACTTATAATGGAGATAGAGATATTGAAAGATGTTGCTACTGATGCTATTTTTTCTTCAGAACGTACCCCATGACTGTAACCATCACTTGGCTTGGCTCAATGGCGTTATGTCCTATGTAAATATGAATACAAGATTTCATCAGAGGATTACATAGCCGTATATTTCTTTTTTTCTCATTGCTGAAAATCCCTTTCTTCTTGCATTCTCCAGAATGCTCTGTTCCACAACTGTGAAGTAGTGTTCGGCTTATGCCTCTATTTTTTTTTTTTTTTTAACAAACTCAAATTTGATTGAACCCCAATGGCTTGATGTGTTGGCTGTGAGCGTGGGTGGGTTTTAGCGGTTATCTTGATGATGGCTTCTTTTTGTAAAGGTTCCCATCTCAGGAAATGCACAGAAAGGAAGCCAATCCAAGTCTAATTAAATACAGCGGGGAACGAAACAGATTGTGAGCAGCCACATCCCTGACAGTCCCATATCCATGACAGAACACTTGGCAACACTCCAGAATGTTCCGAGGAGGCCAAATGGATATCTAAATGGGAATATTTGATTTAAATGTATTTTTCTGGAAGCAATATTGTGGCTGTACAGACTGCAGAGATGGAAGAGCATACTCTGAACAGTGTTTATGACTTTTTTGTTATGATACTCAGCACTGACAAACACACACACACACACACAACATATTCTTCTATGAGTGACTTTATTGATTCAGTGAATGAGATAAGCTATTTATGGATGAAAACGCGAGCGCCTGGGCATAGGGAGAAAAAAAGAAGTGAACACAACAGAGGTTGTTGCTGGACAGACTCAGCAAGATGGGGAAGACTAGCGCGTTAAAGATGCAGGAAGATGTGCACATGTGCATAACTTCACGCGCCGGAGCAACCAAACAAAAGGGGGAGGATCAATAAAGCCGCTCCGTGAGAGCCTCCCAGGGGCTTCAGACTGGGGCCGAGCAACACGCCAAAGAGCGCGCCCCGCCGGTCCAGCCGTCCTGCCGTCTGTCCCGCAAACCTATCGGATCACGGCGATCTGCAACTCTGCCCGGTGACAGCCCTCCATCCCTCCCACCCCCCGGGCCCTGTGTATGTGTGTGTGTGTGTGTGTGTGTGTGTGTGTGGGGAGCCGGGCAGCACTGTTAGCATTGTTAATGGCCATTGTTGTGAATGAGGACCTCTGCTCCGCTCTCTTCATCACGGCCCCGGGCCCCAGCAGATGGATGGCCTGACCTCGCTATCAGCTGCTCCCAGACACAAGGTCCAAGAGTGGCGTAACAAAGTAGGAGGAATGATGCCTCTGTGGGGAGACAGAAAGAGCGAGAGACACACAGAGAGAAGGACAGAGGAACAGAGAGAGAGAGAGGGGGACAAACTCACCCCCCACCACCCCCTAGTAAATGAAAGCAGGGCTCATTGTGAGGAACCGTGGAGGGGACGTGGAGGGTGTGTGTGTGTGTGTGTGTGTGTGTGTAGGGAGGGTGGCTTGTCTGGGGCTGGGGGCCCTGGGTTCTCATCCCTGGGTGCAGCGAGACACAGAGAGAGAGAGAGGGAGAGAGAGAGGGAGAGAGAGAGAGAGGGAGGGAGAGAGAGAGAGAAGGGGGTACACACGCCACCCCTCCCTGGCACCCCCTGCTCCGTGATGAATGGTGGCACTTGCTGAAAGTGAAGCCCGCCGGAGAGCTGTTGGCGCGGGGCGGCGGCTGGGGAGTCCTGCCTGGAAGAGAGGAGACAGACTCAGCAAACGGCTGCCCTTGAGTAACCAGCACCGCCCACCACCACTACTGCTCTGGCCGAGCCCTCAGGCGCCGCGCTCCGGAGAGGAAGTTAGCGTTGGCCGTCTCTGCCGCCTCTGCTACTGCTAGTGAGAGCGCTGGCTGATGTGGTCCTGCATAAATTAAGTGGCATCATAGTTATTTTCAAAGCCGCCAGAGGAATCTGTTGGCTTTTGGGGGGCGGCCTGTGTGTGTGTGTGTGTGTGTGTGTAAGTATATGTGTGTGTGTGTGTGTGTGTAGCAGGCCAAATCTGGAGGTTTTGTTTTTGCTTGGCAGACATCAGTGAAATTCTAATCCCTCTCCCCTGCTCTCTCTGCATTGGTGTATGTGTGTTAGAAATGTTAGTATCCATTAACAAAGTCGCTAGCAGACTATGTTGGAGCTTACGCCCATATGATGCTAACGTTAGCACAGAATAATGGGTAAACAGAATAAGACATAAGATGGAACAGATGGAATAGATAAAATGTTCTGAGAAACTTTGAGATGGTGAAAAACAATTATACACTCCTGGGTATCAAGACCAGTCAACAAATGTTCAGTCTGAGTCTGAATTTCCAACACAGTGCTCTCATTCAATATTTCTAATCAGCAGCTGTTGCTGCATTGGCTTAATTAACAGCAAGCCCCATTTTTAACAGTGATCCGGCTGGAAAAAGACAGATGCAAATAAGAAAGGAAAGCTGGGTGATGGTGCTCTCATTTAAGTACAGTCTGTCCCCATGAGAAAGAGGCAGGTGATGCACAGTATAATCCAGTCAATGAATGTTGTGTTTTTTTTTTCCTTCCCTCAAATGGGTCTGGAGGACAGCCCCACCTCTTCCTCCTCCCACACACACACACACACACACACACACACACACACACACACACACACACACACACACACACACACACACACACACACACAGTGAGTAGACAGAGAGCGCATGTGTAGTAGAGAGAGAGAGAGAGAGAGAGTGTGTGTTTAGCGTAGCCTAGCTTGTGAGCTGAAGCCTGGTGCTCCACACTGCTTCTGTGTGCTGCCTGCTCTCAGCGGCCCGGTGGCTCTCAGTCTTGGAGACAGCCTCGGGGCTGGCCCCTGTCCGGGCTCCTCAGTCCTGTTGGATTCTAGCCATCTGCCACAGCTGCTGCCTCACTTTAACTGCCACTCTAATTGACAATGAACCCAAAGCCCTGTGATAATTGCGGCTGCTTGGTGACTTGGGCAGGTAATGCCTCCCTTTCAGGATTTATCAAGATCCATCTGTTCCTGTTGGTATCTGACAGAGTCAGACCCCCCCCCACACACACACACACACTCTCTCCCTCCCTATCCTCTTCCATGCACACACCCACTACCCACAAACATAGACACACACACACACACACAGACACACACACAAACAAAAACATACACTCACACACACATACACACCACACATAACCCCTCCCCTTGCAGAGGCCCCACTAGTCAAGCAAATATTGGGCTTTTGTGAGGGATGCTTATTAGAAAGCTGCTCTGTGACCCCTGGGGTAACCACACCCACAAGAAAAGGGGGCTCGGAGGCAAAGCATGTTTGTTCAATCATTAACTAAAGATAAAAGACTCCTTGTGATTCTTGGTGCACCCCCCCCCTAATCTTCACCAGCACTGTCACCAATACCCCCACCCCGGCCTCCTCTTTTCCCTACCCCGAAGAAAGTGCTGTGTGTCGTGTGTCAGGAACAATTGGAAGGGGGGCGTCCACACTTCCTCTTCCTCCCCTCCCACCTCTTGTTGTGTACCGCGGTGCACCTACAGTAGCGGTGGAGCTCTCGGATGACAGCCCCTTTGAAAGCAGTGGGAGAGTGACAGCTGTCAGGCCCAGCCAGGAACAGGTGTACGTTCACAGCCCAGTGGAACTAAACTGTGCTGGGCTTGTGTGGATGATGAGAGGGGAGGTGGGGGGTGGGGGGTGGGGGGGTCGGAGTAAATTCACACGTTTCTCAACGGCCTAGCTTTCAAATGATGCGTTTGAGTGGTTGAATTTGCAGAAATGTCTTGTTGAATATGGGAAGGAAAAGCACTCTGCACTTGCAGGGTTTCTTTTTCACTGCTTCAAAGGCAGTATGAGAAATATAAATGACTTATGTATGAAAATGGGTTCACGGCTTCATAAATATGTCCGTTTTCATTGCATATCTATCACCAAGTGCAGGGATTTTGCCCTTGAATGAGTGGTAACCTGAGACTGCAGCTTTGCCCCCGTTTCAGTCACAAATTTAACAGACTTCAAAATGTCACCATTGCTTCCAAGTGTCTGGAATTCCGGTCCTTGTTTTAATGTCTGCACTTGAAGAGGAAAGTCGAATGAAATTGACCAAGGTACGAGACAGAAGAAGTTACAGACGGAAGCGGACCACTGCCATGCATCTTCTGCCAAGTGTATTTGCACTGTGCCAGACTTATGTCAGATTTTGGCAGATAACTGGAAAATATGTCAGTTTTATTTTGCAGAAATAGACAGATCTTGGCCATGTGCTTGCTAATTGTAGGCAGCATATTACCATCTGTTGGGAATTGATATAATTCTGAGTCAAAATGGCCTTATATGGTGTGCATTTGTGATGATTAACATAAATGGAACATGTATGTTTTATATAAACAGTAATTCCTGTGTGCTTGAAGAATTCAACCACTTTTCTTAAGTAGTATTGGTTAAAATCCAGAAACATACAGTATACAGAGGACTGATACTGATTCAAAACAGCTCTTAAGCACTATAATTATGCATACAGTATATATATCTTACAAAAGGCTATGTGCATATGCAAATATGAACTTCGTTCTTGGTTAACATTCTATATTGATTTCTTAAATATTATCCCTGAGGGCAGTTGTCTAAATTAACATGAGTTGTAATTAATATAATGCCAGTCATTTCATAATGGTTGTAGTCCCACAGAGCAGGGGCTTGTATGGTTTGTAAAAAGAACATGATGCTCAACAAGCCATTAAGGGCCCAAATGTACTCGGGTCTATTAAAGAGTCCATCTGTAAGAATAGAAACATGCTCTGCATTAGAAACAGTACATTAGGCCTAATATTTTGTCGCAAAATAAGTGCTTGGAAAGAAGGATTAGCAGAAAGGGAACAAAGCAGTGGTAATGGTGAATTGAAAGCCAGTTTTGTACAGGGGGAACACATGCAGGGTTTAGATGTGAATGGCAGAATTACACTGTGTTGAAGCCCCTCAATATTTGTTGTCAATAAATCATTGTAGTTTTAAAGTTGCAATCTTCGACTGCGTTTTCTGGTCATCAAGGTAATCATGACAATTGTAATAGCAATTTTTTTAAATAATGGGAGTCATTTGCGGGTTCTTGGTCAAAATCAATGTTTTTACACATAACTCTTACCATCAGCTGCTGTTTTAGAGGAGTGTTGCAATGGGTTGTATGGTTTACTTGTATCTCCATTAGACAGAGATTCCATGCATGACTTGGGGGCAGCCGTGGCCCACTGGTTAGCACTCTGGACTTGTAACCGGAGGGTTGCCGGTTCGAGCCCCAACCAGTGGGCCGCGGCTGAAGTGCCCTTGAGCAAGGCACCTAACCCCTCACTGCTCCCCGAGCGCCGTCGTTGTAGCAGGCAGCTCACTGCGCCAGGATTAGTGTGTGCTTCACCTCACTGTGTGTTCACTGTGTGCTGTTTGTGTTTCACTAATTCACCGATTGGGTTAAAATGCAGAGACCAAATTTCCCTCACGGGATCAAAAAAGTATATATACTTATACTTATTTAATGTTGCCCCACATAGTGAAATCTAAAAAAACAAAAAAACAAATGCAAGTGAATTGAGCAAAGATGCTGGAAAAACACTTGTAGATCTGGTCACTGGTCTTTGTTTTGTCAGAACATTTCTAGTGAGCGGTGTATGGCGGACTACTCCTCCAGCATCTCACAAGAGTACCAATCTGTTCATGACCTAAGAAGCCTGAAAACAATCCTGCTTTGTATCTTTTGTTTCAATCAAATAGCAACAATTGCATTAGATAGATAGATAGATAGATAGATAGATAGATAGATAGATAGATAGATACTTTATTGATCCTCAAGGGGAAATTCAAGAATATTCATTAATACGATTGACAGCATTGGTGGACTGGTGGAGGATTGATAGATAGAGAAAATATGTGATAGATCAAAATTAATCATAATCTTTGTTTCCTTTTGCTATTCAGTGCATATTTTCTGAATTGTCTGTGGATGTGGCAAAAGACCTACTGTATACAGCAGGCTCAAACAAACACAGGCTGACTGCTAGACACATGTTCATGTGTCCATCTGAAATGACCTCATAACTGGGAGAGTTTTGTCTTCAGCTGGCAGTTCTGGCAGAAGCAGGTTGTCTGGCATGAAATCCCAACTGATAAGAAGAGCTGCAGAAGAGTCCAGAAGGTTAAGTCCAGTGCACGTTCTGGGGGTCAGAGGTGTCATGACTTTAGATTTCAGCACACCACAGAAATGTAGCTGGTCAAACACTCTTTTTGTTATCTGAGAAAAAAAAGCTAGAAGCTAGCCAAAACAGCTACTTCCTTGGGGCTAAAAAGACAAGAAATATGTGGAACCATATCTCAGAATCACAGCCACAAAATTAGACTGGTGCAATATTGATGAAATTGCCAAAAAGGTCTATTAAAAAGTCCAGTCTGAAGATAAGTAGTAAAAAGTGAGTCTCTGTTTCCTCTCTCCCCTCACAGTCTCACTATGTATAATGTCTCTGACAGCTCATAACACTCCATAAACCTGCTAGGATTTTGTGGGTGTAGTAAACTCCCATTAGGCCTCTCTCTCTGTCTCTCTCTCTCTCTCTCTCTCTCTCTCTCTCTCTCTCTCTGACTCTCTTCCTCCCAGTGTCCTGGCTGACGGCCGGTCCCTCTCGTCGCTAATCAGTCAGCCTGTCGGAGCCCTGGCCCCGGCGCGGCCTCACAGGATGGCACTGCTTCGTCTCCAGAAGATCTGGCCTGACCCCTGTGGCGCCCGGGGCCTGAGATAACCGCCGCAGAGATCGTTTGTATCTGTCACGGGAGGCCCCCTCACCGCCGGGGACGGGCAGGGCACGGGGATTAACCAGGTTGCAGGGAGATGTAGTCTTAAGTTTGCACACGGAGGGGGTCCTGGGAGGCCGGGGTTCAGCTCTGGACCTGCCCAGAGACAAGGAGATGGTGGTGGGAGGGTATGTTCATGTGTGGGTTTGGAGAGGTCCGATAGTGGTTGGAGATAAGGCTTTAAAAGTAGCACAGGAGGGAGAGAGAGAGAGAAGGAGAGAGAGAAGGAGAGAGAGAGGAAGGCAGAGAGAAAGAGAGAGAGGAGGGAGGAAGGGAGGGCCTCTTGTTTACAACTGCCCGGGCATCTCCTATCAACCTCCTGAGCCCGTGTGCGTTCTGTCCTGCTGCAGCGAGAGATGTCAGAGTCACTTTAGCCTCCATCAACACAGACCTGAGCGCCGACCCCAGGAGGACAGCCACCTCTTATCACAGCCAAACACACACCGGCTCCGCCAATACCAGCACAAACCTAATACGAAGGTGGCCCATTTTTGTGTTTTCTCGTTGCTGTGATATGCTTCTGGAAGTGTTTACGATTGTCAGTGTCGGTCAGTGCCGAACTGAACACCTTCTGAATACAATATTTAGGTCAATGGTCCTCTCTGGATGAGGAATGGCTGTCCTTCTCTATTCTACCTGCTCTTGTCCCCAGCGTCCCTTCTTGCCTGTGATTAACGGCAAATGGAGATTAAATCCTTGAGATGACGACGCCCGTCCCCTCACGCCAGAGAGAGACAGAGAGAGAGAGAGGAGGGGAGAGAGAGAGGAGGGGAGAGAGAGGAGAGTGTCATTTCCTAGATAGCTTATTCCTCTGCGTGACAGCCACTGCCTTTTCTCTCCTCCGCTGAGATTAGAGGATTAATGGCGAAGCCTGTTTAAGTTTGGCGGACACAACTCTTACAGTATCAATGACACACCTGGCCTCGGACTCCTTTTGTGAGACTGGCTCTCGGGGTTCATTAATGCTTGGGAACAGGTCTATGTGTTACCGGCACGGCCAGGAGAAGGTGGGATTTTTTTTTTCGGTGAAGGATGAATGATATCTCCCCCCCCATGTAATTGGCTGTCAACGGTTGGAATCAGACATCTGATAGGTGTGAGGGCTGGTTGTTTTTTTTTTTTTTTTTAAGCCTGGTGACTCTCCTGCACTGACATAAGTCTGACACACCAGCCTGTTTTCCTGGCACATGCACTTCTAGAAATCTGAGCCTTGTGTTGGAACCTCGGTATAGCTCAGCAGGTCTTTTTTTATTTTATTTCAATACACCCATGTAAATACATGTGTTGTATACACAAATATCTAACCCAACCATGAGATTACGACCTGCAAAGTTAAAGATAGTGTCACATTCAGCGAGCTACAGGATCAGTTTTAAAATCTCCACCTTTCTCAAAAAATAACAGTGTCTACCTTTAACAGAAATGGACATTTTTTAAATGCAAAAGACTGCAATCTGATTAGCATTTCAGTCAAGCACTCAACCCCTCATCTCTGCATAATAATTGGTATATAAGAGCACAATATCTGTTTAGTATCCTGACTTGTCATTCATGCAACCTTTTTTAGATACCATTGGAGATATTGGTGATTGCAATGCATTGTAAGTGCCACATTACCATATGTTTTAAAGATTGTCATTAGCCTGCTATTTGTCGGTCAGGGGACCCTGACACAGAATTGTGAGACCCTCATTCATCATAAATACACAATGAGAAAGTCAGGTTAAGAAATGACCCGATGTTTTCCCATTCATATTTATACGCTTATTCACAGTGTTTCCCCTTTTTCCGTCGCCCACGCCTATCTGTCTCTGAAATGCTATTTCAAATCTTCCCGTTTCATTTTGTCTCCTCGGGAGATGCTGCCCTCCCTCCCCCCTGTGTCACGGTAATGGAGGTTGGCCTGGTTGGTGTGCAAATCTCTGTAATTGTGCTTTTTGCTGAACACATCTATTCCGACATTTCCCTCCGAGCCTCGAGAGAGGGGAACATCAAGCGGCAATTTCATCTCTGCAATCAAAAGGAGAATAGGCCTCCGTCCAGGGTAGTTTTGCCACCAAAGAGGCTGCCGCTAATTTTCTTGCGATTCGCACACGGGCCCACCTCTCAGTTTTCCAAGTCTCTGTCAGGCAAAATCGGCCCAGACAGCCAAATTCATCACTCACTTGTCTGTGCTGTTTACAGTGTTTAATTGTTTGACAGTTTCTGTTTATGCTGTGTCACTTTCAATTGCGCTGGCCACACTTTTAAAGAGAGCCACTCTCAATCAATGTGTCTGTGCATATGTGTGTGTGTGTGTGTGTGTGTGTGTGTGTGTGTGTGTGTGTGTGTGTGTGTGTGTGTGTGTGGGGAGTGACATTCCAAATTTGCCAGCAGGGACTGTTGGGTTGGGCTTGATCAAGTATGTCCACCTCCGGCCTTCTGACTTCTTTTTTATATATATATTTCTTATCGGGCATTGCAGATAACAGCCCCCTCAGCAGACAGGGTGCTGAGGTGACACCCCAGCCACAGGCCCCCTCGGCTAATGCGTCCCTTGCTAACATGTGGATGGATCTGACCAGGTGCGCACAACCCACAGTGGTCATTTACTCAATCAGGGAGTGAGGAATTCATGGCAAGCAGGGAGGAAAAGTCATCCATAACTTATGGCCTCCTCATTATAGTGATGAAACACCTCCACTGTCCTGCATGATCGAGTGACTTTTCCCCCCAGCATAGGGGGATCTGGATATGAAGTAAACTTATAGATTCCTCCACATAAGCTATGTTTGTCCTTCCATGCTGCACTGCAAATGTATGTTCACACATGATTAGCGAATCTAGGTCTAGGTAACAGATCTGGGGTAAGCGCTGGGGCTTTTGTGTTCAGTCTGCACATGTTACAGCTGTTCAACCTTCAGCATCCCCTTTTACATAGAATTCTGGCAGGGTCCAGGGAGAGGGGAGAGCATGGTTAGATCAAAGACAATGCAATCAATAAGATATATAACATAACAAATAATGCCCTGGGTATCTCATTAATCGTAACATAGCCTTATTACGCTGAGTGCAGGTTTATCTAGCTGGGTCACTTTGCCACGTTTATTGCCATGCGGCACGGCAAACAAGGAAAACATGCCGCCCAGCACCCCAAGAAAACGCTGGACTTCAGCAATACACGTGGCCGTGGGTCACAGCCAAAGTGATTTGAAAGTGAGGCTCTTCTTAACGACACTCAGACTGGCTCAAGGCCCGCAAAATCAATGTTGGCTGCATAAAATCTATCAAAGCCTCCACCAGCAGAAAATATTAAATTGCCATTAAGGCCAGTTCTAATTTCCTGAATCTCTTGCAGCATCAGATTGCACTTTTCCTGTGCTGTGAATGATATTAATGAAGACAAAGTGATGAGCTTTAATATTGCACTTGTGCAGTATGGTCTCCATCACTTTTAAAGAGCATTTTTGGGCAGTCAAATGTATGCATGGACACACATTGACTACCACAGCCCTGATGTATAGATTGTTTTTTTGGTGCTTGAGTTTCCCCCCAATGAATAGTGTAATTGTTTAGGCTTAGCGTGGGGTCTGGTGACATTGAACACATGTTGGTGCTTCCCTTGATGTATCAGACAGGCGAGAATGATGGCTTATCCCCCTCTGCCCTTGAAGGCACAGTGGTGCTGCATAGCTTATCCATCACAATCAATGCAAGATCATTTATTTTAAATGCTTTTTTCTATTAAAAAATATAAAGGCAGATGACACGGTGTTTGGACACAGAGGGTGAAGGTGAGTGAAAGAAAACAATATGCAAACAAAAAGCAACTTTTTGCCCTGCACTAACGCCCACAGTCCCAGGGAGGCTAAAGAGCGCACTGCGCAGAACGATCACCACAAGCTCATTTGATCCGTATTCTCAGGGTGCTGTGTCTTTCCACCAGAGGTGAGCAAATTCCATTAGAGAGGTCTTAAGTTTACAAAGAGTGATATTGCAATTTACATAAATAGTATGTCTGCTGGTCTTACCATTAATCTTACTGACATTCTAACCAGGTAATTCATTTAGGTGTTACCGGCCCTGGGATTGCATTAATTAAAAGGCATTGTTATTTGCATACCGAATAGGTGCCGCTTTGACACAGATTACTGTCCACACAGTGGTATTAGTATAGCACAGCGGGTGCACTAGGAGTTACGAAAAGCCCAGCTGATTTCTTGTCCACAAATGAAAGGCAGGCACCCTAGCCTGGACATTGGCCAATGCTAAATCAGTTTCTGGAAAATCAAATCAGACTCCATGACGTCAGCCTTCGAGTGAGTGACACGGAAATGTTTGTAATGCACTTAAGTAATATTATACACTTCAGACGCATATATGTTTTGCTTCAACAAGAGGGTGGGTGCCATTTCCACATGGTGACATCATGCAGCTGAAACAGTGCTGATTCATATGAGCTCTGCTCTAATGCTCTTCCCCGTCCCCATATGAATCATCTCATTTTCTCATATACAGTCACAGACATTAGTAGCAGTATGAAGCTGACCCCCCCCCTCCTCTCGGTTGGGATTTCCATGCCGTGGCCAGTCAAGTAGTCAGACCAGCCGGTTCCACACTAATGCTCGCAAACGCATCTGTATGTAGCTTTCATGAATTCATGACATTTTCGGTTTTGTGAATTTCCATATGACTAATGGTGCGTTGTTCTCAGCCATACAAAGACAAATCTACCCGACCTCCTCTTGCAAGTGCCTGTGTTGCCAGCACATAAATCGGAAAGGTATATGTGGTATAAGTATGTGTATAAGTCCATTAATAAACTCACACCAGCATTTTTATTTTCTTTCTATGTTTTGCATATGATATGTAGGTGTTAGTTTTATTCCTGGATTTGCTGCTTGGGCAGCTACATGGGCTGGAGAGCGATGGATTGCAGCGGCGAGCAGAATAATTGATGGAGATCATGGCAATGGCTGGGCCCAGGGCGGTAGTCAGTGGCCCTGGGAACATTAGCCTGGTCCTCCTGACTGTGGCCCCGGTGAACAATGCCCCGCAGGGGGCTAATGGATGAAGCGACGGCAGCACATCAGAGCCTCTCTCAGCATCTCGTAGGGGTAGGATGCATGCATGTGGATGTGTGTGTGTCCCTGTGTGTGTGTGTATGTGTGTGTATGTGTGTGTGTGTGTGTGTCCGTGTGTGTGTGTGTGTGTGTGTGTGTGTGTGTGTGTGTGTGTGTGTGTGTGTGTGTGTGTGTGTGTGTCCGTGTGTGTGTGTGTGTGTGTGTGTGTGTGTGTGTGTGTTTGAGAGAGAGAGTGTGTGTGTCTGGACATGTTGAGAATGGCTGTCCATGTTTAATATGGAGGGTTGTTAATGTCATATGCACACGCATGCACCAATGTCCCTCCATGCATAAGGGTGCTCCCCTACACACACACACACACACACACACACACACACACACACACACTCATACTCAAACCTACTCAAACCCTCCTCCCTCGCATTTATACATCCACCAAACCCCTCACCTTAGCATTGATGGGCGCGACAGGGCTGGGCGAATTAGGATGGATAGGCATATCTCGGAATGTAATCCAGCCGGCGGCGGCGGCCGTGGAGGACCTCATCTGGGGCTCGCCTCGTGTGCTGTCACTTACTCACCCATCGCCGGCACCCTTTAAATATGATGGGCCGAACGTGCCCTTGATTCTCCCACAAAGGGAAATGACCAAGGATGTTGAATACGAGCCAGACATTCATGGTCATGCCTTTGCAGATGTCCAAAGTCAAGGTCTCGGGCACGGCCTTTGTCGTCGTCCCGACTAGTCAAATCAATATGTCACGGAGCGGCGCAATCGAAGTGAAATACTTAGGGCACACCTCCTAATAACATATTTGCAGCCATAAATGTAAGGATTAACGATAACAAATGACGTGGTCGGTTGAGGTATGCCCCGATGCACTCCCAATGCATGAGATTTCAGGACGGGCGCTACCTGTCATCAGGTTCATTACCCTGACTGCGGCGGGCCTGCCCACTGGAATTCAATCACGCCACGGCGCGCAGCGCAGCACCAGAAAAAATGCCCACATGATGAAAACATAGGCCACGCTCCGATTTATCAGCCCCAGTCGCTATGCACGCCGTGAACTAAATATGATAAACAAACCAGAGAGCATCCATTATTATTTTGTCCCCGACTCCTTAACCTGACATAAATAATGCATAAGTGAATTGATGGGTGGGCGCGTTTGAAGGAGCCAAACAAATTGGCCACATGATAGTGGCTGGTGCCATAAAAACCCAATAATTTCTAAAAAAGTAAATGTTGCTTTAGTTTCGGAGTCCGTCATTAAATCACTGATTTAATAGTGCCACTTCATTTGGGCTGTACTCCATGTCTGTGTATCTCAATAAAATCTGGCAAGCATCTACATATCTCAGGCTGCTACACGCTCATATGTGTGCTTGACAGTCCGAAACATGGGGCATAAATAAAAAAATATGGCTCGAGTAATAAATTGGTTTCCCCCATAAACAAGTAATGTGAATGAGTTTTTAAGCCATTATTTATGCTAAACAAATATGAAGTGTTCAATATGAAAATAAAGAAGATAAAGATCTCAATATGATATGGTATGATGTGGTATAACCACTTCATTCCTAAACGTAATAAATGACATCAGAGTGACACTTTATTTTCAGTAAGGAAAATCTAAATGGAAACAAACGCACTAGCATTCACCCATGTTACAAATAACAAACAGCGTATGAAGTATTCTAGACATTTCTTCAAAAAGACCCATTCAAGGTCAGATGGAAAATGAGTTCAAAATGCAGCTGTTTTCAAAAAAATGAAACAAGGCAAGGTTACATTTGATAATTAATTTCAATTAGCACCACCGATCTTTGAACAGTACTTTGTGGAAACTTCAACAACTGTCCTTTTATCTATTCTCCCCTGCGTGGGTTCCAGCCCTCCCCTCTTGCAAAATCGCCGTGGGGATTTGGGTTTGGAAGATGGTCAAAGCTCTTGCAGCCTTTATCAACATGCAATTCATCAGGGTCGGTCATAAACAGAGGAACAGCAGCTGGCGAACCTTCCAGAAACCCTGAACTCTGAGCGGCCCCCACTGTTGTGTCTAGTCCTGACGAGGATGTTGACGTTCCAGCGTGCCTCATGAAATGCTACTTTTCCTCAAGCAAAAAAAGTTCCCGGGGCCTGTCCATCATCCGGCACCCGTCCCTGCGGTAATGAACTTCTGAGGCTGACCTTTCATGGTGGAGAATATTACATGCAGCAGTGGCATGTCAGACATGTGTGACTGTTGGCCTATGAATACATAGGAGGTAATCAACGTTGTTTAAATGCTGCTTTGCATATGCACGCTTCATTAATTCCATGCAAATGAGGGCCAGGCCGCACTCTCGAACTCTCCTTGTAACCCAATGGTAAAGCTGTCAGACAAAGGTTAGCATTCGAGGAGAATTGATAAAAACTGAAACGGATCGTGCGGTAGACAGCGAAGCGGTCATGTTACAAAGTGAGAGGGATACTGGATCTCATAAACATCTATTCACTGAGTGCGGCTGTATCTTGATGCCTTTGTGCTGAGATGAAGATATGTTTGAGGAGCGGGGAATAAGAAAAGGTCATGTGCGCCATCAGTTGAGGAGGGAAACTGAGTTCTTTATGACCTAAATGCTTGATGGTGCACTCCTTGAGTCTGTCTCAGACCAGTAAAAACAGGGCATTCCACAGTTCACCTGCCTTGTGTCTACCACTTGGCTTTTTTCCATTCCTGCTGTCTCATACTTCACTCGCTGTCCTCAGGCCATGAAGCTGCATTAAACCAAAGCGAGATGCGAACACAGGCTCGCTCAGCAGCGTCCACTTCAACTGTACACCCTCAACCGCTGCAATCTTGGACTGTATTTCAAAAATCGTTCAAAAACATTATTCAAATAGTCTTTTGGTCAGACAGCCTAGTCAGACCTTTAAAGTAGTTTAGGGCTTATGTTCTCCCTTGCTATATAAATGCCTCTGATGTCCATGCTTAATGTTTTATGAGAAGTAGTATGCTTCCTCTCCTGTGGACACATGGAGACTGATCCTTTCACAGTGAGTGGTGTGGTTAATCCATTTCATGCAAAGATACCCACCTAGATTGAACTACACCCTTTCAGCTCACCATCCAGAAAAGAGCCCATCCATAATTCATGGGCATTTTGGAGTGTGTTAATGACCAAAACAACAGATTAATAATTGATTGTGAATGTGTTGAGGTGAGTATTTAAACACACACACACACACACACACACACACAGTGAAAAGGATCGGAGAGGAGTGTGGGGAGGATGGGTGGGGGGCATCATTAATGCTACAGTTTGTTTTAATTCAGCAAAATGGGCAGGGAGAAGTGGCATCTGCGATGCACTTGGCACCAAATTGGCACGGCACCCTCTGAGTTTGAAAAGTTGAAAAAGCACCCCCTAATAATAATCCCCCCACCTCCAGCTCTTCGAGCAGAAACAGGGGTGGGGGGGTGGGGTGAGGTGGAGGGGCCTGCACAGCTAGGCTCTGCCTGGGCTCAGATCCCCGGTAAATAACGGCAGACACATTATGACAAGAGCACTCAGAAGCGTAACTAGATGTGATGCATAACACATGAGACAGGCTTCCGGTGTCATCAGGCAGAATGAGCAGGTTTCATCAAGCACATCGCAAACATTTTGGATGACATCTCCCTCTCCAAATGCACTTATCACACAGACAATATTATTATTGGAAATATTCCGACGCAGCTTCGTGGGTTCCTTCTCTTGTATTAGTGCTGACGTTTTTTTTCTCTCTCTTTCTCATCTGCACTGCTCTTTAGTTCTTTTTTTTAATCTTCTTCGGTGTGTTTGCTTTGCAGCCACCCTCTTTTTCCTCTTTCTTTAATTTATCATTTCATTTTGTGCCAGACTGCCCAGCACACAAGTCTGACTTTCAGGATACTGAGAGAGAGAGAGAAAGAGAGAAAGAGAGAGAGAGAGGCTCCACCACTCACACAAATGTGCCACTGGACGAGACTTTCCTGTCACTGGAAGCATCAGTGGTCCACCATTCTGTGGCTCCTATAGGAAGTTGGAAGGCCATGACTAACAGCTAGCAGTTGATCTGCTTTCCAATTCCACCCCGAGAATCCCCACTGTGCCTCCGAGTCAGGGAGGCAGGTCAGGGAGCAATGATTCAAGAAAAAAAGAAACAAAGAGAGAGAGAGAGAGAGAGAGAGAGAGAGAGAGAGAGAGAGAGAGAGAGAGAGAGAGAGAGAGAGTGCTGAAAACTGCAGAGATCCTGAGAGCCACTTAGTGCGTTCGACTGGTTTCCTCTGCTTTGCCTTTTGGCTAATAAAAATGCTTACACACAATGCGAGAAATACACAAGAGCAATCAATATTTGATGCAGCAGCCAGGGCATGGGCACATAGCAGAGGAGCCAGGGCATCAGGCAGGAGGAGACGGAAAAATAGATGACATTAATCTGGCACAGTGATTTACTACAATTATGTCATCTGTCATGAGGGCGGCACAGGAGTGGCCAGGGAGGGAGAGGGAGAGGATGGACAACAGGCAGGAGAGGAGAGAGAGAGAGAGAGAGAGAGAGAGAGACATGGGAGAAGCAGGAGGAGGAGAGGAAGGGGTTGGGGACAGAGAGTGAGAGAGAGACATGGGGAGGGAGGGAAATGAGGAGTGGAGGGGGTAGGGGACACGGGGAGAGGTAGAGAGGAAGAGCGAGAGAGGGAGTGTGCGCAGAGACATTGAGAGAGGGGAAGGAGGAGTGGATGGAGTGGGGGACAGAGAGAGAGAAAGAGAGGAATGGAGAGGCAGGGAGGGAGCAAAGCAGATTTATTCGGGGCCTCTTATCCCCTTTTGAGGTGCTGGGCGAGGGGGAGTGGAGCAGCCGGACCCTGCGGGCAAGCCACAAAGGGAGAAGAGGGGAACAAGGGAGGAGTGGGACAAGAGCAAGAGAGCAGAAAAGAGGAAACACAGAGAGAAGGGGAAAGAATTAGAAAAAAACATAGAGAAAAGAAAAGAGTAAAAAAAAAAAATTATAAAAAAAAGGTGCCACACAGTGCAAATCCAACCCCTGAGCTCTCCAGCGTAGCCATCCACATTCTCCTTCTCTGCCCAATGTTCCATGACAACAAGGTGAGACGGACAGCAGAGGTTAGCCTGAACAGCTGCTTCCTGAGCTGGAAATTCCAGGCGTTGAGGACCATCTGTCTATATGTTCACTGATGTATATGGGAGCCATCTATCAGCTGTAGCCCCTGCAGCTGCCTCCTCGTCAGACCTGCTGCCTACTCCCGGCAGCGAACAATGAGAGCTAGTTCTTTACTTTGTGTCACCCAGAATGGCTGATTTGATTAAGTCCCCGGCTCTCATTATGTTAGGTAGGGGTGTAGAATTTCAATGATAATCCATAATGCATGACCAGTTTTGTTGCCATGGAGACATAAATTCAAGGTTACTGGCTCAGACGCATAATTGGGTGTGCATTGAGCGCTGAAGAGGTGCTGTTAAAATTCTCCTCATGAAAGTGGAGCATCAATCATGCTGTCGCAGATTGCAAAGTACTCATAATCAGATGAAATGCCTCGGAGAAGGGAAAAAAAATGTTAAGACAAACTGCGGCTTCCTTCAACAGATACTGGCCAGTGCACTCTCTCCCTGTCTCTCTCCAAATCTCTCTCTCTATCTCTCCTTGTCACTGTCACTACCTCAGCCTATCTCTCTGTTTTACTCTCTCTGGCTCAGTCTTCCTGTCTTACTCCTCTCCCCCTCACACATACACATAGCCAGCTCAGTGGCGTTAAAGTAAACCATTTGAAGTGGCATCGCAGCCTGTGTTTTTCCCCCCTTCTTTTTAATGCACTTTGGTGTAAGTTGGTCTCACTTCATTTGGCCCTTATCTTGCTCTCCCAGGCAGGAATATACCCCGAGTCCGTTTGAGCCTGGGAATGATGGGAATCAATTCTCACGAGAGATCAGCACCTCTATGACAAGCAGAGCCTGCAGCCTCCTCTGCTCATCAGACCCATTTTCACAGCAGACAAAAGGCGAGATTTCTGCCCCTCTGTCTTCTCCTAAAATCCCATTGAAAATCACATCATGCTCTCCAAGTCTGCTCTTTGGCTTCTTTTTCATTCTGTCTCTCTCTCTCTCTCTCTGTATCCCCCTCTCCCTCTCTCTCTCTCTCTCCCCCTCTCTCTCTCTCCCTGGGTCTCTTTCTCTGTGTCTCTGTGGTGGGAGGAGCGGGGTGTCAGCCTTAGTCCCCGGCTCTTTTCTTCTCGCCTTTTTTCCCCTCTCCTTCCCCCGCTCAGCTTGTTAATGTTAATGAAATACAATCCGAGGAACAGTCTGATTATGAGATTATGTGAAGCCAGCCCTGAGCTCACCCCCTAACTGCTGGATATCACACACGGAGGGGAGGAGATGGCCGGAAGTGAAGAAAGAGAGAGACACAGAGAGAGAGAGAGAGAGAGACAGAGACAGAGAGAGAGAGAGAGAGAGAGAGAGAGAGAGAGAGACAGAGACACAGAGAGAGAGAGAGAGAGAGAGAGAGAGAGAGACACACACAGAGAGAGAAAGAGAGAGAGAGAGAGAGAGAGAGAGAGAGAGACACACAGAGAGAGAAAGAGAGAGAGAGAGAGTCTGTGTGTCTGCCATTCATAGAGGCTTTATGGTTTCAACAGGGCCGAGCAGTTAACTCTCCATTTCCATCCAAACCGCATGGGCCTTATCCCATGCTCACCTGCTTCATCATAACCTTCACACAGTTAACCATCATAAATCCAGCAAGATTCATAAACCAGTGAAATGGCATTTATGACATCTGACACCTTTGGCATTTCAAAAAAAATCTGTTGGTTGGGAGTCTATTTTGTTTGAGATATAATGTGCTCAAATCAGTTATTCACTTTTTCCTCATGACAATTTTATATAATATATACAACTATATATTTATTTTTTTGTTTTGTTTTATGATAATATAAAACATTCTAGGGAGGTTTATGTGTGAACTTACTGAAGCGTGTAAATATACGTGGCTAATAGGCAGCATTTTTTTTACGAGTGCCACAATTCCTCATGTATAAAATTACAAGGAAACAAACAACCCTGAGAGGAGAGTTTATGGGTCAGTGTGTCCGAGCGTCTGCCTGCCAGGGAGCCTGTTCTTTTATTAGCAACGTAGTGCTCGAAAATAAATATATAAACACATAAAGAGCACTAAGTGGAATTGATGGCATTTTTTAGGTTGGAAACATGAACTAGATATAGGCCTTGGGAGACGGTAGCGAATTTGCACATCAACAAGACTGTGGCTAAATTTGCTCCAGATAGTGTGCCAGACAGTAGCTCGCAGACGCGAGTGGCAAATTAAGCCTGAGACAGGCAAGCTCAGCTATCTGGAAATCAAGTCCCATCAAGAACAAAAAAAAACGATAGAGAAAAATCGCCTTCAAAGCTATATGCGTACAGCAGGGAAACTTATTTTTGTTCCAGAGTACAAAGAAATGGAGGTTATTATCAGGAAGTCTTTTTGAGGAAAAAAAAGAGAAAAGGAGGCCGAGACAGACACCTCGTTTTAAGTCCCATTTCCCCCTGCCAGTGTATTTATCACCTATCATCCTGATGAGGGGCGCTTCTCTGCATCTCCACAGGGTTCCGTGGCGAGATCTGAACCGGCTTTTAATGAGCTCGCGAACCCACCCTGTGCCGCACGCACAGGTGCGAGCCAGCCATGAAAGCTCATTTGATATTTGCCATTAATTCTGAGTCAAACCCAGTCAATCGACGGCTTCCATAAATCTCTGAGCTGTTGCACCAGTTAATGTTGTGTGTGTATGTGTGTGCATGTGTGTGTGTGTGTGTGTGTGTCTGTGTGTGTGTGTGTGTGTGTGTATGTGTGTTAAAAGTTTCCTCCTCTTTTCCTTGTCTCTGCACAAAGACGAGTCCTTCTACCTTTTTGCAGTAAGGTGAGGCACGTAGCGTTAGCAAGTCACCTTCCAGTCTGTTTTATTTTATTCTATTTTATTGCATTGCACCCTGTACATTCATAATGGAATATGCGATCACCTTGTTAAATCCTAAAATCGAGTTTACTGGTGCGGCCTAGCCGACAGGTTTTACACAAATGTGGGAGACTCAGTGTCCTGTGACCCGTAGAGGCATAGATCTCTCTTGGCCCTGAGGTGAACCCAGCATACTGCTCTATATATTACAGCCCCCCATTTTCCTAGGTTAGTGAAGCTGACATGTAAAAACAACAATGTTTTTTTGAATATGAGCGCATGGAATACCATGCACTGGCACAAACGTCCACATAAATTGTCCAGTGGGAGCGCTTGTAATTTCTGAGTGTCACATTAAGGATAAATGCTGTAAATTGCAGGCTGGAGGTGAGAGTATGAGTGTGTCTGTGTGTCTGGTTGAATGGGGGGGGGGGGTGTGAGGGAGAAGAGGGATGGATGTGGACGGATGAACGGACAGAGTGGACGGCCGCTCGGACAGATGGATGGACACGGGGAGACGGCCCAGTGCGCAGGGGCGAGGGCAAGGAATGCGGAGCTCATTCAAGCACCGGCCGAGGGGTTAGAGGGGCGCTCCTTCCTCTCACAGGGCCTTTGTGTTGGGGGGGGTGCATTGTTTAAGGGGTCTCTTTTGTCCCCCTTTTCTTGCTTTTCGGACTCCCTCTTGGGGGTAAAGCGGGGTTGGGGTTGGGGTTGGGGTTGAGGGGGAGGGGGGCAGTTGAAGAGACCTCTTATGTGCACTGGTCGGCCCTGCAACCAGCTGTTGGATCCCCAGCTAAATTCAGTCATAGCCCAGTTCTCCACTTGCCTCAATCCATTACAGATGTTTGGCCTTGCAAGTTAATGACAACGGGGAGAGGCGAGATCCAAAACAGAATCTCCCGTGTGTCGCCGCTACCAGACGCGCGTGTGTCCTGCTGCTGCGAGAGGTCTCCAGCAGCAGCTGACCTACAAAGCTTCCTCCATTCAGCTCGGCTGCTGTCTAGGCCCCATAATAAGCCTCTCTCTCTCTCTCTCTCTCTCTCTCTTTCTCTCTCTCTCTTCCTGTTCTCTGGACCAGATATTTGTGCATAATCTCTGGCCTCCCCCTATTGTGCTGTTTACAAGGTCAAGGTTAGGGGGTTAGCAGTGGTGGCTTAGTTAAATTGGCATGGTCTTTTTTGATAATGGATTACTGACTTGGTGATGGCTTGATGCTTAGTGTCACTTGTATCAAGGACAGAGAATGATATCGAGGCAAGCTAAGGATTTTTTTTCTGTCCTAAAATAGACAATTGGATCGTCTCAATAGATAGATATTGAACCGAGAGCAGGGATTTACATAACCTGGACTGCAGCTGATAGGGGCTGAGAAGCATGCTCTTGGATTTGACAGAGCGAGGGATCATTTGTATGATTTATGCAGGAAACGACATAACAGATAATTAAATAAAGCAGCATTGGCCTGGTCTTTGAAATGAAAGAGCTCTCTCTCTCTCTTTCTTTGAAAAACTATTCTTTGCTCTCTAACTGGAGAGATAAGAAAGGCAGATGTTTACACTGTGCACACATTTCAGCTCCTTACAGTATTTCATGCTTAGTTGCCCATTATTATATATAATGCATCTATACCCAGCACATATATATGATAATTATATACACAGGCATACGATAATGGGCGGCTGTATTTTTATCTTATGTTTCTGAGTTGATTGTTTTCATGAATTCATTTGAATTCAAAAACATGCCAATGGATCATGCCTTTGATAAAATATTTATATTATGGATCTATTAGGCCATTCTGAAAAAGGAAAAAAAACAAAGCGTCTCATGTGTGTCCTTTTGGGTAATGTGCCCACTAATAAAACATGTCAGTATCAAACCATCAGGGCTAGCCATGGATTCTGCCCCCAGCAGTAGCATGACAACAGGCTCCCAGTGGTACACACACACTGCTGCCTTGTGCGTGAACGAGCGTGTGGGCGCTCGCTTATCTCAAGTGTGTGTGTGTGTGTGTGTGCATGTATATGTGCCTGTGTGTGGGGTTGTTAGAATGTATTCATATGCAAACGTGTGTATATGTGTGAATTTCAAAGTGTGTGTGTTAGCGCATACATGAGCGTGTTTGTGAATGTATGTTCATGTGTGTGTGTGTGTGTGTTTCTGTGTCCCCTCTGCTCTCCCTGGCTATGGGGCTGTTAATGTTTAAAGGCAGGAGGCCCGGGGGGACTCTGAATCCCTCGGACACAAAGAGCCTCTGTGTGCTGGGGAGGTCACATCTGCCCAGCCGTCTCCGTGCATATGAACACAGCAGCGTTCCCGGCCGATGGGCCTGGGCCCTGGCCTCCTCCCCTCACAACGGCCCTCCTGTGCACCGCGATGGGCGTGATAGAGCGTGACATTTCAGGCTGCGCCCATTACAGGCCCTGTCACTCCGTCTGCTATCGCACGGCTGTTTTTTAAAAATATGACATCATAAAAAAAGGCCGTGAGGAGGGGAGAGCGGTAGTGGTGGTCGCGGTGTGAGCCGGGGGAGGAGGGGGGGGTTGAGATAATGTCGGCTGTTATAAAATTAGTGTGTTTGGGAATAACGGCGCAGAGACAATAAAGGATTTGGTCATTGTGGTGACAAGGTGGAATGGAAAAATGAGGCCCCCGGAACACGATTATCTGAATTTAAAGATTTCACGTGTGAACGATGATTCCGCTCTTATCTGCTCCCGAAAAGGTACTCCACCAATTACCCATGAAATACCATGTGTGTGGAGGGGGGGGGAGGTGTGTTTTTTTCTCGACGCTACACTGGTCACTCACAGTAACAGCTGCATGTGCCTCTGCACCCATTTTTTAGGGGGGGGGGGTTATCTGTTGAGGTTCTGTGAAGGTGAAAAGACTGCTTCGAGAGTACATAAACCGCTGTCCCTTTGAATGAAGAAAAAGCTCAAATAAATCAGGAATCAGTTGTTTCATCTCCATGCAATCCTGCTGAAACGAGCTTTACTGTGCTGTACCAGAGTGATTAGCATTTGTATTGACTGAGTAAACAGTGATTAAAAATATGCGACGGTAATGAGTGGCAGAGTAGGACTGCCTGTCCTTGTCTAAATCATTAGCCTCCACATTAGACACCACAGTGAGAGAGTGTATATGGTCTCTTTCAACACAGTATGCGGTTATCTATCAATATGGTGGTTTGATTGCCTGTGTACAATAATTAACTTGGATGTGATAATTAAATAATTAAACATTCTCTTTCAATGGAAGTTTGCAGACAAAAGTAAAGTCCAGTCATAAAACAAGGCGAGAGCTAATATTGCTGTCTAAACAAAATAATGTTTTTTGTCCTTTCCTGAGACATTCAGTTTCTGCCTGACTTGCTCTGAGTTGTCTGACAGTGGCTAGGCTGGGCTGAGCTGACCTCTGTGCAACAAGCTTCCAAAAAAAAAAAACTCACATCCACCCACTCTCGGGAATCCAGCCATGTATTAGTTTCCTGCTTTTTCCATGGCAAAACTTGTACAACTGAATTCCAAGCATTCACCTCTTGGCCTTGTTTACCAGGGAGAATAAAACTTGCAGACATACACAGCTAACCCTAGGCCGCGACACAACCACATGTGCAAAGAGAGAGAGGAAGAGAGAGAGGGAGGGAGAGGGAGAGAGAGGGAGGGAGGGAGGGAGGAAGGGAGAGAATGTTTGGGGCTTTCAGAAGCGGGCTACAATAGCAGAGGTCACGGCAGGTCAGGGAGTTTGATACCTCCCATTTAAGACTTAATTGCTCGTAGAAAGAGAGTATGAGGCCTTCTGTGCATTCCCCGCTTAAAGGGGAGAAGAAGAGAAGAGCCAATTTATGACAGGCAGAATGAGCTTGCAGCAGGGCACACTCTAGCTAGAGAGGCACTGGGACCATTCTCATGTGAAGTGCTTCAATGGGTGGCAATTGAACATCTTGGGAGGCGCAGCCTATTGGGCTGCAGTGCAGAAGTGGGCTCTATCTCAGGGTCTGTTCATCTGAGTCCGATTGACCGGCCATCAATCTCCATAAGGCCGCCTATCTGGGCATCATCTCATTGTTTAACAACAGATCCTGTTTAGCATGCTAAGCAGAATGAAAGTGCTCCAGCATTGTATTTTCACTATTAGCGCAAAAACAAATAAACTACCCTTATTATTTACATGATGAAAATGCTTTACACACAGGATAAGCACAACTATGGCTATACATGCAAACAGCTGTTATGGGTCTTGTATACTGTACATGTTAGCAATGGTGTAAGAGTTGATGTTAGCACTATGAGGGACCCAACTGACACTGTCCTAACTCACTGTGAAACCCATTGTCATATATTGTGCTGACTGTATGTCTTAGGTAAACACATTGCTTACAGCTCATTCTTGTCATTTTGCTTCGTGTCACACATTAAAGTGACACGCTTTACACATCAAGGAACCCCTCCGCTGATATGACACTGAAATGTAACTGGTATTTGCGATGACTCTGGAGAGCAGGACACTGTTGCATGACAGTCTGTATTGTGTCTGTGCATGTCTGGGCATAATCATTGCCATGCTTGGCTGCTCTCTTGATGTTTGTTGCCTCCCAGAATGATTGCGAAATGCGCATTTTGTGTACATTTCACTCCTGCTCCCAGTCGCAGATTGGTCGGGGTAGTGGTTGGGGTGGGGGGGGGTGGGGGGGGGGGGTGTTGGTGAGGGGAGACCTTAGAAGTCATTCACATTTCCTCAGAGCTGGCTTGTGGGTTTGTGGTGTGAGATTTTGAAATGTTAACCTTCCTGTTGTAATTGTATCCCTTTTTTATATAAAATCCTCTCCAAATGAATCCTCCAAAAATATGATTTCTAAACCCATTCTGTGTATATGCTGTATGTAATAATAACCGATCGATCGACACGTTGCTGAATATAGCTTATGGGAGTTCATGTGCAGATCTTTCTTTAGATTTTCATTCAGTTTTGATCGAGCCACTTGAAAAAATGTTTGCATGTGCATACCCTGCAGTCTGCTTTTTCTCCAAGCTTTCAGCATGGCTAATGAGCTACTGAGCTAACTACCTATCTAAATACAACAAGACCTTATGACGTCATTGCACTCAAACTGTGGGGTAGTGTTATTTCAGACTCAACCAGTTAAAAAAATACTGACCTGTGTGACCTCCGAAGTCCCCGTGCCTGAATATCTATTGCCTAACTCACGACATTAGACAGACTAACTACTCCCAATGCTGACATTGCTCAGCAATGGGAGCAATTCATTCAAGGCTGAGGGTGCGTGTATATGAATGGCTTTAGAATGTGGCTGTGTGAATCTGTAATAAAGTGTGCTCATGCATTCAGAGGGGATCTGGTGGGAGACCCAAGCGCTCCACACAGCATGAACTCTCTAATTTATTAGGGTGACTCATGTGCTTGCAACTTGTGCATATGAGTAACAGTACAGAGCTTTCATCTACAGACATTCGCTTGAAGTGAAATAAAATGTGAGAACCACAAATTGTCTTTGGAAGAAGAGGGATCTTGCTCATTGTCAAGCCCATGTTCGTCTAAACATGTGGTCAGTGTTTGATGTCAGCTTCCAAGATTTCTTTTGTGTCCTCCTCTCTTCTCCTCTTGCCTCTTCTTTGGCATGCAAGTGTTGTGTGTGCAGTACAAGATGAGTTTGCCTCTATCTCCAAAAGTATCATCAGGCCTCTGCCCTGTTATGTGCATCGTAGTATGAAAACTGTGGAAACACTTATCAAGGTTGTCGAGGCGTGAAAGATCGACGTGAGGGTATTTCAAATGTCGAACAAACCTTGAGCGCCTCTCCACCTTGGGGGGGGGGGTTTGGGGGGCATAGGCACCTCTGTGTCGCAGGTTTCTTCTTAAATGTGATGATGCCATCTGATCTTACTGCAAGATATGGGCTAAAGGGTATAGATTGGTTTCTGATGGGGTTTGTGTTGTCATTGTCGTTTTAAATGGCTCTTTTTAGACATATAAAGGACTCTGGCGGAGCTTGAAGAAATCCAATGAACTCTTGATACTACTCCTCTGACCCGTGCTCAGGGCATCTTTTGTATACAGGTCAGCACTCTTCAGGGCCTGCATTCTGAATTTTACAATAGTTACTGTACAGAGGTTTATCTTGGCCTATTTGGCACAATCTGTCATGATGTGGTTGACTTGCCTGGCCACAGTCAGCAGAGTGATGAATGTCGGGTGTGATAAAGTGAAAACTGTTGTAGCCCCTGAATGTATTAACATCTGATTCGGCATCCACGAATGGGTCTGGTGCTCCATCATATTTAACCAAAGATTAGATATCAATAGATTCCTGTGAGCTGAAAATTGATTGCTCCTGTGGAGGTGGTTCATTGATGTGCAGTTGAATTAATCCAGCTGTCTACCACAGTATGCTTGAGAAGTCAAGACAGTAACTGTATATCAGGTACCACGCTTCACAAGCCTGTCTGAAGAGCCCTCACACCAATGCACTTTCCCAAGTACGGGCAGCTTTATGAGACTTGAACCATCTAGTCCTAAGACTGACTGTAGATTCAGAGTAGGATGTTAATTGACTGTTTTAAGTGCATAGTTAAATTGCCCCTCACTCCTCTTCTCTACTCCTCACACAACCTTGTACTTTTTTGAGCACACGATTGCCCACACTCCCCGTGTTACAACTGGGGGCTGTAGCTGTGAACATTTTAATTCTTATTCTTTCCAAAAAAACAGAGACCCCCCACCAATCTAGTCAAGATAATTACATTTTATCTGGCCACCCCATGTGGCTTAAATTTCTTATTGTGGCAGGCTTGAATCAGAAAGCAGGCTGGTCTGTGGCACTATAATTTAAAGGGCACTCTTATCTGTGCCATCACCTCAGATTGTAATTCAAGAAGGAACAGTGTGGAGAGGGCCCCCTTTTTTATGCACGGCCATTATTGGAGGGCTGAGATAGTAGCTTTTAGCGCAAATGGGACCAACGCCGATGGGTCATCCAAGTGTTTTACAAATGAATGCAGAGCAGGCAGCGGGCCTGACAGTAGAGGCCTGATTCACACATCTCCCCCTGCCATCTCTTACCTTCAGGCCTGTGATGGGCATAGAGGGGCCAAGCTGTTATCCCCACTGGTAATTACAGCTATTAAGGCTAATCCTGGTACCATTCAGGCCCCTTTTGTTTTGGGATTTATCTCCTCAATGCTCGAGAGTTTCTCCTTTCAGACCGCCACACAAAGACACATTTTTTTAGAGTTGGTAATTATCTGCAATATCCTCTCTTCTGGGGCCAGTGTAAAAGCTACTTGAGATAGGAAAGCATGCCTGTCCCCTTCTGCTCATCACTGCCAGGACAAAATATAATGGCAATAATGGTCAGTAGTCTGCAATGGACATTACTGAGAGATTAATGAGATTGTGGGGCAAATTATCAATCTAGGTGGTAACACTGTAATAAAAGTAATTATATTCACTGGCTGTTAGCATGGTGGTCCGACTCTTCTTTAATTTACACCAGTAATCACGCCCCTAGCTTTATGATGTGGTAGCCACAGTTCCTCACCCTATCATTTAGTAAATGGAACCCAGTAGCCGTTCTAGTTTCCCTGGATCAAAGTGCTTGTGCTATCCAGGGTCGGTAAAACCTGCAAAGCGAATATCGGTATCTCTTAGGTATCTTTTAGACTCTTTACTCTGGATACCAGTAACTCATCTCTGAGTTAATTGAGACATCATAGCATAGTGGTCGGTGATTTAACCAAAGGGTATCACCCTTTTTGTTTGCTATTTTTCAGAATCTCTCATACCAGAGAATACCTCTATGGTGAAAGATAACTGTATTCAGTCAGCAGTGGCTATTCTGACAACACGTCCACCTAATCCTGGGGATAACAATCTGGAAGATTTGGATTAGTGTGTGGGGATAAAAAGGATGCAAGGCCATTAGAGTGTCATCCAACCCTGTAAAAACCCAAAAGGAGCTCCCGTTTGACAGACAGATTGAGTCCAAATGCACTGGTTGGCGCGAACGGCTGGACCTGCATTCCTGTCGTGTGTCAACATTCCGCCGCGCTGGCCCTTTGTAGTCCACCCCTCATTCCAGATGGCTCCCCTCTTCCTGGTCCCTGGCCTGCTGTGCTGGGACCGGCCCTGATTGGTTGGCCCAGCTGCTCTCCCGCTGCTTCTGACGTGAGTGACAGGTGCCTTCCCCAAACAGAGGTCCTACTGCTCGCATCCTGCTTCTGATTGACAGCCCCCGCGGCTCGTGGTTCTCCTCTGATGATTCTGGGCATGACATCATTAGGGCTCCACAGAAGGAACATGGTGTTTGTTCACAAAGACTCCAGATCAGTTATGACAGCGTACCAGGAGGGAGTTTTCTCCAGTAAATTACTTTCGTGGTCAAGCTAGCCTCCAGACAGCCCGCAACCCACACACTATTGTCCGTCCACACAGACAACTGACTACACTGTAGTATAACTTGCAATAACACAACCAAGCTCATAGCCCCTGAAAACCCAAGGAAAAGCTTTATCAGAAATATATCTGAGAGAGGTCATTTGGAATTCAGCAGAAGACCGTCACCATTGTCAGACGGACATGAGACACACTCAGCAAGCGCCCAGTGTGGCGGGCTCAGGTGCAGTGGCAGCAGGTAGCCCAAGGAATGCCACCTGCGTTGACAGCTGACGATGAAGTGCTAGACAGAGAGAAAAGAGGGGATGTGTGCGGAGCAAGGGAGGGAGGGAGGGAGAAGAAGCAAAGGTCTGGGGCGTAACGTAGACTACCGGTTACCCGCCTTAGCCGTCTGCTCCAGATGGCAGGCTCGAAGGCTTCAGTGCGGTGGCGCCGATCTCGGATGAGTGAGATGTCAGCGAGCCACACCACCAGACGAGAGAGTGAGGGGCTGGAGCAGGTAGTCCATCCACCAGCAGCAGCGGCAGACGCGCGGCGCAGATGTGCCGAACCGCAGGCAGGCCTCAGGCTGAGCGGCCTACTGCCAGCCCATAGGGGTAATCGAGAGCTGTCAGCGTTTGAGCTCCGTGACAAGCCACCGCGATGGCAGTCGAGGGAGGACTCCAAGCTGCTGGTTCGCCTTGGGATGACTTTTGGTTGCGCTGTAATAACATGGTTGGTTTTTATTTTGGAGTGGCGTGGTAGCCCTTTTTTTTTTAGGGCATGTCTGTGGCCTTTTGGTCCGGGCGCGCTATTTACCACATCGTTTGTGTCCTCCGTGTAGCCAGGGTTGGCTTGGGAAGGCCGGAGCGTGTTGTGTTCCACACCATCTGGCAGCGCGGAGCGAGAAAGCTGGTGGCGGGGAGGGGGTTTCTCGGGTGCTTGTTAGTGCCTCGCCTTCGCACGACTCCCACGGCTGAGCTCAAAAGAGCCGTGAGTGACACCGCTGCCCACTTGCACAAACAAAAAAACACCCTCCCAGTGTGTAAGCATATGTGATCTGCTCTCCAAGGGGTACGGCGCCGCAGTGCAGTCTGGGATATGTCTGTGAAAGTGACTCGTTTTCTCTCTGGGAAAAATACTTCAGAAGTTTGAGTTCTTTTCCTCTTCTTCTTCTTCTGGTGGAGAAGGGTGGTGGTGGTGGAGGGGGTGGTGGTGGTGTCGGTGGTGGTGGTGGTGACGTGGGTGTGGGGAGTTAGAGCAGTGTGCTATGGAAGCACAGCTGATGGCATTCCTAGATAAACCCAATCCCCAGTGAAACGCCAGGACATCTTCTGCTGAAGGGGAGGCTCAGAGAAGTACGAATATGTCTCCAGTCTGTCAGAGCACATCTGTGGGGCAGGTGGGTCTGTAGTATGTAGGACAAATTGAAGCAGATTCATTTTCTCCAAGACTTTGTCTTTATGTGTTTTATCATAGGAGCTGCTGGACATATATCTCTCATATGTCTTTCTTTAATCAGAACATTGTGGTCTTGCAATGTTGCTATGTTCCCTGTCAAGAATTCCTAGAAGATACTTGGAAAAGAGGTCATACGTTACCTTGACTGTTTAATATATAAGTTCTGAAGAACTAAATGAGAGGAGAAAATCTGTAATGTTACTCACTAAACAGAATGTCTTGTCTTAATTTTATAACTTGTTACTTTGAATTTGTATCTCGTAGTTTGGGGGGCTTTGCATTGAACTGTGCGAATTATAACCTTGTAATTCTCAGATACTATATTGTTAGCTGAAGTTATCTCATCATTTTGAGCTATCCTCTCCTTATTTTCAGATAACATCTTGATATTTCAGATATCATTTCATTATTACGACTTAGTAAAGACACCAAAAACTGGAAATAGAATAAACTCGGAACAAACTCGAAATACCAAGGCATTAAGGTCCATTTTAGTACAACAGAACATTCCTTCACATGTTGTGCAAAGTTTCCATGACATTTTCAACTTCAGAGACAAGTCATAATGACTTGTTAGATATGTGAACTTGGCATGTTCTTTGTCAAGATTGTTTGTGAAATCTGGAACCATTAGTCATATCGTTTAAATACAGTTTTCAAAAGCCATTCAAGAGTTTGAACCTTGTACAGCATATTAATTTTCAGCATCTTTTGTTTAATGAACAGTTGGTGAAATGCCCATAGAACTTTATATAATCAGAACTTCATGGTCATTTATGGCTCTGATATGCCATTACTCCCACATGTTTATACACTGTAATGTGAGAATGTTCTACACACAAACACACACACAGTGACGCACACACATGCACACACATACACACACACAGACACACACATGCACGCACACACGCACACACACACACACACACACACACACACACGCACACAAACAATTTCCCTTACCTCTCTTTTGATGGAACATGATATATCACACATTACCACTGTAAGGCATATTCTGCATATTCTTATTGGCCATTTTTCTAACCACATGTTACAGACCTCCGTTGCTGTTTATTACAGCACATGTCATCACATAAAAGACTTGAATTACGGCTCCTTTTTCACATGTTGCAACATATCTGAAGAAGATATGAAGAGAGGCATGTGACTCGTGCAGGAATTCATTTACCATGTTGTTGGTAAGGTTCAGACCCCTCCATCCCTCTCTCTCTCTCTCTCTCTCTCTTTCTCTCTCTCTCTCTCTCTCTCTCTCTCTCTCTCTCTCTCTCTCTCTCTCTCTCTCTCTCCCTCTCTCTCTTTCTCTCTATCTCCCTCTCTCAACTCAATGTAATTTGTGTACGCACATGCAAACACCATCTGCATTTGGTTCCTATTTAAACCATCTCAAAGCCAATAAAGGCACAAGTCAATTAAAGCAGTCCAGGCACTTCATAGTCAGGAAATGGGCCAATTAAAAGAGGCCGTTGGAGAGAGCGGACAGGAGTAAAAAGCTGAAATATGTAAAGATGCCGCTGTTTTTACAGAGGTTGCCATCACAGAGAGCTAATCTTCAAAAGGCAAGCTTGCAGTGTGCTGGTCACTGATAAAGGCCCGCGTCTGTCATCACAGCGCCTCACCTCCGAGTCACCGTGCCTGTCAGGATGTCACGGGTAATCTGGTAAAGTGCCAAGGGCAAGGGGGAGACAAGAGGGTGGGGGCCGAGGCGCTACGACACTCCCAGCAGTCACCCCCCCGCCCTCCTCCCTCGCTCCCTCCATTCCTCTCCTCCTCCTCTTCCTCCTCCTCCACCTCTTCCAACTTCTGCTCTGGTCCAAGTCGTAAAATCAAACGTTGATTAGGTGATCATGGGCCATTGTGAGGCGGGGAGGAACCATAAAAGCTGGAGAAGAGGGTGTGCTGCGGCGCACGTTTTTGTGGCTCAGCCTTTTATGGGATGGCGCAAGGTTTATGTCTGCCGTGAGTCTGCAGAAAGGTGACAATCAGAGAGAGAGAGAGAGAGAGAGAGAGAGAGAGAGAGAGATTGTACACGTATGTGACTGGCTGACTGGGTTACTGATGTCATAGCCTTCTGGGCATATTTATCTTAGCTAGTGGATAAGGCAAACAAGATATGAAACTGTTGCCATTAGTTGTTCTCATTTTCCCATCATTGGCAGTCATTGGTTTGTGTTTTTATGCATATGTGGCTATGATAGCTGACAGTTTGCACAAGGGCAGCACTCATAGCTATTTTCATTCCATGGCCAGTTGGTGACACATATTTAGCAATTACTGAGATTTTGACAAAAGCCAAGTATTCTGATTGATACACATACTACCAGATGGTCACTGATGATGTTGTTTTTTTAACCAGTGGTATTGTGTGTGTGTCGGTATGTTGCTTTTGTGGTGCTTTTGCTGTGGATAAATGTCTTCATTGTTGTTTCTTTAAAAACAAAGCAGCTGTTTTGTCATTGTTGCACAGAGAGCTTTAATTGAAAATGCACATTTAGTTTACATCAGTGGCCATCCAGGATGCTTCATAGTGGATGTCGACAGCCATCTGGTGTGGTCTGCTCAGAAAACATGACAAGCAGCGAGGCTTTGCTCACTCTGTTTTCCCACAAGAGGCAAACACACACATTGCAATGAAACTCCTGATCAGCCTTGGTTGGTAGGTTACATCCACTATACATAATTGATTTGATTTTTTCTGGGCGGCAATGCAAGGCAGCATTCAATTTTAAGTAGAGCCTGAAGAATTCTGCAAGCTGCTCAGTCATAGGAATTGATTGTTTTATTTGAGCAATTCCCACGTGAGGCTGTCCAGATTTTGACTTCACCCACACACAGGTCTTTCAAAACACCATCTCCTGTTTTGACAAGAAAATTTCTTGTTTCTCAACAACACTTATTTAAAACTGGGATTTAGTTGTGCACATGTTATTGTATTTATATCAAATGACTAAAGCAACACCATGCACATGGCTGTTTCCAGACATTTTTAATCTGTCTCTTAAAACTATTTGTTTAATCGGTCAGTTGTTGTAAATTTGTCTGAATACTCAGTAGCAGCCAAAGTTATAGGTAGAGTTTTCAAGCATAACGCTATGGTGAGGAAATAGCTGTACAAAAATGTAGTGTTGTGTATAGTGCTCTACAATAATTCATATGCTGTGTCTTCAATTATTGTGAGTCCAGTGTGTTGGATGATTCACTGTATCTCAGCATGGTGCATTATAATGGCAGCACAGTCAAGCTTTCATTAGACTTGGGGTCAGCAGAGGTCAGACACCACTCCTACTGGGGCCTAAAAAAAGAAAGCCATGTGATGCGGGGTGGTGTCTGGAATAATAATGTTTCAAGCCCCTCGCATTTCATCAGGAAGTTCCTAGAAGCATCAATACCGTTGGTGTGGGAGGCAATTATATGTGATCTGCAGCCTCTGACTTGACCTTTTGCTTGTGATCCTCAGTAAGACACCAGTCCTCGATGGCCGGCCTCCATCGTTTCCCTGTGTAGCTTAATGCTCCTGTTTTGGCGTCACAGCCACAGCACACAGTAGCGCGATCCAATTTAATTTCTCATCATGGCGGGCACGAGGCCACACTCTGTGCTCTGACTCCGCCGCACGTGCTTTAATCAAAGTTTTTCTTCCTGCCTTCAGGTTGCTACTTGGGCTAAGGAAGTACATTGTATGGATCCCATTGTGAATCAGATTTATGCAGTTGCATAGGAAATCAATGGAGCTCGGCGCAAAGGGATAGCTGGAGTCAACAGGGCCATTATTCTCACTGCAGCTCTCTGGTTAGACATGTCTGCACATTATACTCAGGGCAGCGAGGTTTCAGTTAAAAAGCTCACACTGAATGATCTACACACTTCAAAGTCTAAGCAGTGCTGCACAACTTTGTCATGAATTTTATCAGCAAATGTGCTCTTGTAGTTCCTTCCTATCAGCATGGGTCAGGCCAAGACCATGGGTTATGTTAATGCTGATAGACTCTCCTTTAATGAATCATCTGTATCTCTGTATAGCTGTTCTGGGATGCTTCATGCTTTGTAATCACATTGTATTGTGCTATATATCAGCTACGTTTTTCATAGACACAGCCAACAGAATCCCATTTAGAGTTAAACACTGGTGCAGTTTTCTAGCTAGCAATTGCAATGTCATGAAAGGGAGATAGATAGCATATATTTGTATTATGTCCATATGATTGGATGTATTTACAAATATGGAAAGACTGAGAGATGGAGACATTATCATCAAAAAAGCTATCAGTGCAAGTATCTCCGATTCTTGACGTACCAGTAAGCCTGACAATCAGCCTGTCTGTTCCAGTTTGTATTCTATTGACGGTGTCAACTGGTTTTGTTTGCAGAGAGAAGGCTATTGCACATAAAGTGAGAAGGGAAATTATTATAATTATTTTAATTACATGGTCGGTGGTTTTTGTCATACACTGTGGCATTGGGACATGGCAGCGCTAATGTTTTTGTAATGCTATCAGTCACTCTGAAATGACACACATTACAGCAAACAACAGCAACAACATATTATTTTCTGAAGAATGCGGAAAAAAACGGTGACATACAAGGCACACAACTGGACGGCCCACATGATTGATGCAGTAAAGTCGTATGGAGGTACGTGTGTGGTGGTGGAGGTCAGCTGTGATTGACAGCCAGCACAGATGGTAAGTGAAGATTCCTGTCTTGACTTTGGGGAGGGAAATTCCGTGCTTCATCTTCTGTAAAATAGCCCTCTCCTCTGCCACCTGCTATTACTCTTCCTGAAGAGTCATATTTCTAATGAGGACGAGTCGAATGTGCTTTTTGGACTGTAACCTTCTAACTAGACCCCATAAAATACATTTACGGCTTTTAACTACTTACCCTACTTTTTGCCTAACCTTGTACTCAGATAACCCCTCATTCCTAGTATACTTTTTGAATTATAAAAAGTTTATAATAATTGTATGATTGCTTATGGACACATATTGACTAATAGCAATAAGAGCAATAAAATTTCCTCATATATTAGTACTGTGTGCATTTCACACTTCTTCCATGTCTAAGAAAGACTAGTTTTCTCCTCTCTCTCACCTTGCTGTCACTGCAGCTCCTGTCATTTTGAGTGGTGTATGCTTTCAAATGCAATGGTGTTTTTATGTGAGTCTTCCTCAGGACAGAATGACTGGGGAAGAAATCGCTCAGAGCTCAATAACACAAGGGCTCTCTGAGGTCTTTTACAGCTGCTTCTGTGTTTGTGATGGAAAGAGGTGGGGGGGGGGGGGGGGCTTTTAGATAAACAGTGACATTTGTAACACTTTAAAGAACATCACATAGAGGTGATGCCGCTTTTTACTTGTTCGCAGCGAAAAAGACTGGCCTTGAAGAGTCTTCGCTGAAAGTCATGCGAGTCAGCATGAAATCATTCTGAGGCCGTGCTGTTTTGATTCACTGTTTCTCACACACACCACACGGTGGCCATGGAACATGTTTGGACACAGTCCTGCGAAACCTACATTCTTCTTGGTAAGAATCTGTGAAGCCCTCAACAGTAAGAGTTACAGTTTAAATACTGCCTCCCTCACACACACACACACACACACACAGACACACACAGACACAGACACACACACCCTTGTCTTCCATGAGGCCTTCAACCCAGTGCATGTGTGTCATTAAAACCCACACAGAGCAGCCTAAACATAAACATATCCTGCAGTATCATGCAACGGGCCTCTCTTGTTTCCAGACAGCTGCGGATCGCCCTGTCTTCAGCCCAGCTCAGAGGAGCCTGACACAAGGAGGCTTCAAATCCTTTCTAAATCGAGAGCCCTAGGTACCCTGCCTGCACCCAGTCGGGGCTTTTTTTCTCTCTCTCCACAGAAGGCTTGAATGCAAGTTTTTAGCAGCTATGGTTACACCCTCCTTCTCCTCCCTTCCTCCCTCCCCTTGTCCGGCGTTCCCATTCTTTTCCTTGCCCGAGGCTGCCTGGCTGCTCCCAGGCCTTCTGCTGAGCAACAGGTCGCCTCCGACCATTCACTCATTTCACCCGCTGATGAAAGAGCTGACAGGCCTCGCTGTTGTTGCCGCTGTTGCCACTGCTGCCGTGGCTGTGTGCTGTTGACGTGTCTAGTGTTTCGCGCGCACACACACACACACACACACACACACACACACACACACACACACACACACACACACACACGCACACACGCGGCCCATCTCTGATGCCGGGCGGCACAAGGCTGTAATTAGAAGCGAGGCCCGTGGACCCCCGGAATCAAGCTGCCCTCGGCCACCGGTCCGCATTCCACCTCCTGTGTTCTGCTTAGCTGGCGATTCGGTGTCGGCATGCTGCGAGGTGTTTTTGTTGGCCGTCTACCTAGAGAGCACGCCTGTGACCCTCATCTCAAGGAAGTACAAAAAAAAAATGAAGTGAGAGAGAAAGAGAGAGAGAAAGAGAGAGGGGAGAGAAGGGAGTGAAACGCAAGCCGAGCTCCGACAAACACAAGCAATTGGACATGCTCTATAAATCATCACCCACATGCTTCCAAACTGCAGGCAAATAATTTTGAGACGTGCGGGAGCCGTGGGTGGACGGTGGGTGTTTGTGTGTGTCTGGAAGAGTGTTCCGTGGGAGGCTGGGCGCTAGGCGCTGGGCACTGGGCTGGGACTGGGGGCGCAAGCAGATAAGAACAACTGGCAAGCTCTTTCAGAGAGTAAGAGAAAGCCAGAGAGAGTGAGAGAGAGAGAGAGAGAGAGAGAGAGAGAGAGAGAGAGAGAGACAGAAAATGAGTTAGGAGAGAGTGACTAAAGGAGAGTGCTCATTTGGGGGTTTCAGTGTTCGTGTTAGCATGTGTGTCTCTCTCAGTGTGTGTGTGTGTGTGTGTGTGTGTGTGTGTGTGTCTGTGTGTCTGTGTGCATGCATGTGTGTGTGTGGGAGGGAGAGAAAGAGTGGTAGGGGGGGTTGTTATTCAGAGCAGGCAGCTGGAAGCACTCAAAGGCTGTGCACAGTGCAGAGCTGAGCAGCCCCACTGCAGACTCCCCTATCCATGGGATGAACGCTGACAAACTGAATGCCCCTATAGAGAAGGCCAGGGAGAGAGAGGGCCGTCTCAACAGTGGCCGGGGCCTGTAAAGCAGAACAACAGCAGGGCCAGCATGAGCGCACAGCCGTCCTGCACAGGAAGTCCACCTTGTTTTGACTCTACTGGCTGCCCTGGGAATAACCGGACCGGACCATGGCGGCTCAGACATGTAATATTTTGCCTGCCATCCTTTTATGTAGGCAAACAAGACATGTTGTTTTCTAAAGACTTAGCAGATGAAAGAGGGTTTTTACGAATGTGCATGTGTTGAAAAGAATGTATTTATATAAATATACATGCTTCCAGCCCCCATGTAAAATTGTTTGGAAATCCAGTGAGTTGTAAAGTAAGTTGCAGAACAATATCAGATACCCGTTGAAACAGACAGCAGGTATTCAGGCCTTTTTGGATTTAAAGCTTTTTTTATTTGAGCTTGCATGCCTTTTTTGGCACTTAAACAGAGGGAGGCTGAGTTATCAAACTGAGAGAAGCCAAGGCTTTGTTTTAAGTGTGATGTGTGAAAAGTTACAATGCACAGCTGAACTTGTATATTTAAGCATTTGGCAGGGGATTCTTCTTGCTGAAAACCCATATGTTTTAAGCTTTCAACCTTGGACTAGAAAGAACAGGTGTTGCCGTTCTTCCCCCCCTCCCAGGAAGCTGCCAGTTATTGAATACTTCTCCTCACTGTAACTCCAAGACATTCTTTTTGGGTGCCCCGAATCTCTCTCTCTTTCTCTTTCTCTTTCTCTTTCTCTCTCTCTCTCTCTCTTTGTCTTTTTCTCTCTCTTTTACAAGCACTTTTTGTCAGGCATTGTAAGTCAGGGGGGTTGGGGTCCTGTCTCATCCACCAGGTTTCTCACAGACTAGAGACTCTGGCGAGTCAAGCCAACTTTTTCAACAGGTCATTTGGCTAGATTCTGTTACCTTTCAACAAACGCAAGGCCCCAGGCTGGGGCCAGGGAGAGGACACAGAGAACGAGAGAGAGATAGAGAGAGAGAGATAGAGAGAGAGGGACAGAGAGAGAGAGAGAGAGAAAGAGAGTAAGAGCACCCAAGTCCCTAGCCAACACCAGCTTCATCCAGTGTCATTGAACACATCTCGGCTAACCTCATGTGGCTGCTACCAATTAAAGCAGCTGTTTTGCATGTGATTTCTAAAGCATGCCAGAAGAGAGGGCTTGTTTCATGTGCAGTTCAATGGAGACATGCGTGCAAGCTAGCATGCTACTAGTGACATGTATAGTGGAAAAGTTGAGAAGTTTGGGAATAAATACATCTGTCACAGGGGATACGAGGCATAGGAGGATGTCAGGATCTCAATTCATGTGCACATTAATGAAAAGCTGTCACCTCTTATGGTCCTGCTAGAAAGCTGAGGATTATTCAGCTCTGAATCTCCAGAGATGGACACAGAAAGGCTACTGAATTGATCTGAATTAATCACATAGTCAGATTTAAACACATGGAAAACATATTTTGACTGTGATAATCCATGGGGGCATCTATATTTGCGAGCGTAAATCAGATAGAACTTTATTTAACCATAACGGCAGTTGCATAATTGAGATACGATGACTCATGGTGTTACATATAGCTCTTCTTCTTTCCACTCCAAACTATAGATTAATGTCAGACATTTTTTTATCATCATCAAACATCATGGGACATATATCTCTCTACCTCTCTCTGCCTGACTGGATGCCTCTCTTTTCCTCTTTCTTTTGGTTTCCTTGTGCCCTGGTAAAAACAAAAATATATAGTTCTCAACCTCTCCACAAGCTTGTATAGATGATGAAAAACAGGCAAAATCTTTTACAAAACCCCCTTCTCTCTCTTTGAAGGTAACAGTTCCATAATCTGGGCCGAGTTGCCGGAGAAACCAATGCCTTTTAAAAAACGTTCCTTGATCTTAGGGGCCAACTGACCTGACTCACTGACCACGAAGCCAGGCTCCCAACTTCTAACGCTCAGTCATATAATTGAAAAGGCACCGCCGATCTCAAATGGAGATCTTGCTTGAGATGTTCTGAAAAGGGTGTTCTTGGGGGGAGGGGAGGAGACAGGAGGAGAGGACAGGAGAAGAGAGGGAGGTGAGAGGAGAGGAGAAGAAGAGGAGAGGGGGGTCGAAATGAAATAAATCCAACAAGAATGCGTTTTGGGCATTTCATTATAAATCCATTTCACAAGGCCACAGTAATCAAACAGACAGATGAAAGGTGAGGGGCGCAGCCTGTGTCATGGCTGTTCGGAGATGGCCTCCGCTGACAGCTGTATCTAAGAGCCTGCCTTCCGCAGGATGGAGGGCATTCAAAGGCCTCCAGTCAGAGGAGCGGACGACTCAAAGGAGAGGCCGAGGGGTCCAGCCACCACAGTGAAATAACTGAAGCTCTGCTTACATTGACCTGTGTGACATTGTAGAAGTCTTGACTGAAGTGGACTGTGTTGGGAGTCGTATAATGTCAGCTTTGGAGCTGGCGGCTGAACAGCAGGATTATATTTTTCCCCCCTCTGAAGCACATGCATTTGATAGTTCATTTGGAGGAAACTTGTCAAGTTTTAATGCCCACACTTCACACTGTGTTCATTCTCTCCATGTTTAATACAAAGGGATGTGGGGTTTATGAACCCTGAACTTTAAAGCAAAGCAGAAGGTTGCGATCTAATCATACATTTATAATTGGAAGGGTTATGTAACATGCATTCCGATGCCGGGAGACTATTCAATGGTGCCTTTCACAGGGCATGGAACCAGACGTCTCCTCACCCCGGCACTGACTGGCTATATTTACACGTATCGTGTTTGAACAAGTCTCCACTCGAAACAACCCATTGTAATGCCCAGGATAAGATAGTCAGACACGTGTCCCTTTGCCAACAGTATATGAGAAGATTGCTGTTATTGTTTTTTTTTTTTCTAAAGTTTTCCGCAAGACACAAATGAGATGCTCTGTTAGGAAGACCCCCAACAACTGTTAAAGAGACCCAAACAACTGTGCCGTTTTTAAGCTGCATCTGTCATTTGATACTCACTTATTTGTATCCCAAGTTTTGGGACAAGCCTGTGAATATGTAAGAGGCTGCCACCCACTCATTTTTTTAATATGGATACTGTAGTGTCTGAGCGCAACTGTGTGGCTACCATCAAAGAGTTTGTCTTTCCTAATTGCAGATGCTAAACAGCTTTCGCAAAGTGTAATGATTTTCCAGTAGCATATGGTCGCCGGAGTGCAATTTCACTCAGGAATCACCGTCAAAAAACCATTTCAAAGACAAACTGTTGCTGCTCAGACACACAAGCACACAAATAATGTGGACACAACAGTTGCTAAGTCTGCAGGCTGGATATGGCTTGAAAAAGCAGTCAAAAAAGGGGCACCCAAAAATCGGAGAGAACTACTTGTGAATTCTCTAAATAGCCCTCCTCTCATCAGTGTCCTGACACCCATGACCTTTGCTGTGGAAGAAATCGACATCATATGCAAGTCTATGGGGCTCTTGTTGGGCTTGATGCCTCTGTAATTGTAAGCAGGTTTTTGTCAAATGCCACAGTGGGCTCCAGCCAAATGAATATGGATGTGAGTTTTTATCGGCAACCTCTTCTGTTCAGGACCTGTGTGACAGTGGAAAAACAGAGGCCAATGACTGAACCGGTGGGCTTCTCTGAGATTCAGCTGAGCTGTTATGCTCACTGCACAACAAACATGGAAGCACACCGCTGAGCGCTTTTGTGCGTTTACAGTGCATGTTTTATTTTTTTTCCTCTCGCTCGCAGCTGCCTATTAGGATTCAAATGACATGCTGTATAAACACTGGGTGATAAATCAAGTAAGAATAATAATTCTTCCATGCCAATCAAATCTCTCCATAACACACACACGCATACACACACATTGACAAACACATGTACACACACACACACAAACACATGTGTTCGCATGCCTATGCAATAAATTAGGACCATTTCGGGTCGTTTCTCGGTTGGCCCCTGCGATGTGTACAGGGTTTATTTACATGATGTAACCTTGGCCATTTCCACTGCCATTACCTGTCATTCACAGCGCCTCCATCTGCCATGGATATCCACCCGAGGTACAAAGACACGCTGCAGAGCCCTGACCTCACAGGCAGGCTGGAAGGAAGCGCCAGTATCGAAGCTGTCAGCTTTCTAACACAGCACAAGGGAGTGTCATTTATATTCCAACACTCCAACACCGGAGCGGAAACCCGGGGAAGAAAATTTCCACTTTAAAAAGAAATGCTGTACTTGATATTAATTGGAGACTGATTTCAATAAATGAGTGCAAATTTAAATGGTTCATTTTATTATGGTGGGGAGAAACTCATTTGTATTCTATACAATGACCATCTGCTTTACTGGGAGTGGAGATGGACGCAGAGTTGAATTTATCTCCGACTACATACATGTAACAAGAAAAATATATTCCATTAAGTGAGCTACAATTTCCCAGTTTAGTTCTCTTTCAAATCCAGGACTGGTTTGAAGATAAAGGCATTTGGTAATTGATTTTGGCTCAATCTGTCCCAGCTTTGATGTTTCTTTTTTCACTCTTTGTTCTCTTTACTTTTTATTTTTCCTTCTCTCTATGAATTCTCATTTCCTAGACACTGTGCCACAGCGGCCTGCTTCATTGGAAACACCTGTACAGAGAGTGAAAAAAAGCCAGAGCTAAATTTCAGAGTTTTGCCATCCCACTGAGCTCATACTGTTAACGCTCCCTCAAAGTAATCAAATACTATGTGACATTTACTTTTGATACGTTTGATTCCAACTGGTGTTTTGCTCAGTCACTGGAGCACTAATTACGCCATTAATAACATCTTATTTCTACAGTAGAAAAATAATTTGCAGTGTAAAACCAAAGGGCTAGCTAGTATTTACATGTAATATGTCATATTGTACGTTTGTATGCTTATTGCATAGAGTCTGATTTATAATTGGATGTGTGACAATATGTGAGACAAGGTATTAAGTATTATCATTAAGTTGATAAAATTGTAAAATACGGGTAGACTCCGTTTCACCGTGTGGGGCCAGTACCATTTGGATCAAGTTCTGGTTGTACTGGAAAGAGCAGGACTGGACACAACCCATGTGACTGGGGAATTAACTGGCATTTGTTTCATATGGCCACGTTTACTGTGCTCCTGTAACACCACCCACACCCCCCCACCCCCATGATGTTCCCGCACTGTGCCATGACAGTTCGCACGTTGTTTAGATCCCCACCCTGTCGACCGCGCTCACCCTCAGCTCACCCCTCGTGGGCCAGAGGTGGGGAGAGAGAGAGGGGAGGCGTGGAGGGGCTGAAGGACATGGATCCTTGCCAGCAGATTTCATAGCCGTGCCCGATATACCCCACGAATGCAGCGCAGACGCAGAGACCCGTGTCCCTCACCCTCCATCCTCCATCTGCCAGTGGGCGCCCAAACGGGACGGCTATGCCGCTGTCGTCCACCCTGGCCGCACGCTCCGCGGGGAGTAATCGCGCGCTGTCTAACAACATGGTGGTGCTGAGCTCCTCTTGGGGACGTCAAAGCTATAAGAGATTATTTCACTACAGAGGAGAGAGGTCTGAGGGAGGCTACGAGACACATTCTGTAGTCTTGAAGTGCCTGGCCAAGTTCCTGTGAGGAGGTGAAAATAACAGCAGGAGGGTTATAGGTCCCAATTTGCACATAATTGGAGACTTCCTCTCTGTCACTTCTCCAGAAAAAACGAGGGGGAAAAAATGTATGACTTCCTCTGCTTGTGTGTGTGTGTGTTTTTTTTGTTCTTTGCGGCATCCATCTATCTCTTGCAACATGTTTCGGTAGTTAAGTACCATTCTGAGCTGTCACATGACGCGCGTAAATCAAAACACGGGCCCCAGAGCCAAACACTGCCACGGCAGCCACACAAGCGCCACGAACACTCAGGAACGGCAGGTTTACACTCAACACCTTTTCATCTGCCTACAAGTTTTTTGGGTTTTTTTCGGTACTCAGCCCCGGTGTCGAGGCTGTCAGGAATCACTAATCGGACACTCTTTTGCGATAACTATCAGCGGGTGTCTGCGCTGAGCCTTTCATCTTCAAACAGCGGCTATAAATAAGGGCAGGTTGCGCGGTGCAAGACGACTGAGTCATACTCTGAGCCCCGAGGCCTGGACTGGTTTGGCAGCGGGGTGAGACGACATCAGCCAGAGACCCTGTAAATCATAACCGACTCTGTCATCCACTCCCTGCCTCTGAGAAAACCCACATTTACCTCTCTTCACTTAAATGCCAGGTGCCTAGTTGGGTATTAATTAAACAAATTAATCAAGAGACGGAGTGTATTGATCTTTCTCGAAGGTGCAGGTTTGTTTTTCCTTGTGATTATTCGAGCATGCGAGCCTCAACAAGACGCTTCAACCTCGGCTGCTGTCAGGTGGGAGGAAAAGTAAAAATAGGTAGCTGAAGTCATCCCGCGCTTCTTATAATTAATCTTCTCCTGTCGTATTCTATTGACACGTCCAGCCTTTGATTAAATAATTACCCTGAGCACCATAAGCTACTCTGATTGAGTCATAATCCAGAGCGAGCTGCCGCGAGCAGTGGTCACCTCCTTGGGCAGGATTAGCTCATTGTTTCAGGCACAGAGACACCGCACCTCCATCTGTCTCTCGGTGTTGGAGGCCAGTGTCTCTCCGCAGTACTGTTTTTAAGATGCGTGGCTGCCGTGCCGCCTCCAGTGGTCTGACTCCCCCCACTCCCCCGCCAGGTCTCTGCTGATGGGATTTGTCCACACCCTCGCCGGCATCTGTCACGGAGGTCAGACGCGAGCTCATTCTGTGAACTGAGAGTGCCCCCACCGTCCAGCCCCCACATCCCTCCCCTCGACCTTCTGACAGGTACATGTGGGATCCGGGTGGGAGAGGAAGCACCCAGAGCAAGGCTGGCTCGCCATGACGTGCCCTCTCCGTAGGTATCTGTCCGTTCCAGTGCACTCCCGGGGCTAGGGAAGTGTCTCCCAGGAAGGAGTAATTTTCTTTTCAGGAAGTAAGGTGTGTGTGAAGTGCTCCTGCTCTGAGCTTGGGAGGGAACAGAGGAACAAGAGGTCAGACAACAGAGAGAGACAACTTCAGTAATGAATTATGCATACATGCAGCATGAGTGTATTTACATTATCAAAAAAGGCTATAAAAGTCATGGGAAAACAATGGACACACACTGTTTGTATCAAAGGACCTCCCTCATATTTGGTTAGCAGTTAAAATATGCCATAAATTATGCATAAAATGGACTATATCCAGCTTTTTATTTACAATAGTCACATTTTTTTTGTTTTTTCTCTCAAAAACAGTCTCATTTAGAACACAGGAGCCAACACAAGATAGTGAGGTATCCCATGTTTGACATGAAATGGGACGCAGGAGCTTAAAACAACACGTTGCTTGACTGGAAATGCCACCACACACTTGAAAGGCTCCCGGGGGTCATCCCTGGTGAACTCTCCCCCAGCACTCGTCACCATATAATTAAAATTCTGTTTCTAATTTCTATTAAAGCCTATTAGCGCTTGGGCTGTTCATTGTTAAATCATGGCCACTGGCGTCGCCCCCAGAGATGGAGGAATTGATGTGGGTCGGACAGTCACTTGATAATTTTGGCGGTGGGTTCAGACTCATCCATCACTCAATATCTTGCATGGGAAGTTTTGACAGGTAGAGGTCACCGCAATGTGGCAGGGAGTGAAAAAGATGGATGCCTTTAATTTGGGTAATGAAGAGTTAACCATCCTGGGGAAAGCAACAGAAGCGTTAAATGGGGGAGCGGCGCACATTAAAGAAAGTCTTATTTAATTCCTCTCTCCTAATGGAAGACATCAGAACACAATCCATGATTGACAATTGACGGCCCAGGCATAATTCCCCGCAGACAGTTCGCTTAAGTTCCATCCCTTGTTAATCTCAAATATAATGAATTGCAAAACTAAGGTTAAACTGCTGCCGTGAATTCATTATCACTAATAGATGAGTTCATAAGATGATTTACAGTGCGTTTTTTCATTAATTTTAAAAGGCTTGGATTTAACTTAGGATTTTCTGCCTTGTCCGTTCTCTGCCATCAATCAGTGAGCAGTGGTCATTGTCCTCTTTTAAGCGACCTCCTAGCTTTATTAAAGAGCGAAAGAATGAAAATATCTACGAGTTGATGACCTGGGGAAGAAAAAAGATTAGTCTGTTTTTGGTGTGAGGTCCAATTTATCTGGTCTGCTTTGAATTATAGTCTGTGTATGCTGTCACTCATATTTATCTCTGACCTCTTTACGGCTCTGGGGGAGTCATTGTGGTCCTGAGCGATAATAACTGTTTCTCACACTTGAAGGAAATCATTGGCATTACCTTGTACATGTTATTCTAGTGCTGCAAACCTGCATAACACAATTAGGAAAGGTTTACATTTACATCTAATTAATTATGTTCACATTTTCAACAGACCATTTACGTTTTTAATCACCTGCATAATTGTTTGCCTCAGAATGTGAGTGAGTTAGTGCACTGAGGGTGTTTTTTTTCCCCCTCAGTCGTCTTGCTTACTAAAGAGGTGAGAAATCATGGAATCCTATAAAACATGACAAGCATGAAAAAGCTTTGGCTCCTTTTCTCCCCCACTTGTCAGGAGAAAAATATGAACTGTACATGTCTGACCATCCAATCTGGACCTGTGTACAGTACAACAGTGCACATATTTCAACCACCCCTGCATAAATGCAGATATTTACATCCATCTAATGCACTGAGGAAACAACAGCAAGATAATCACAGCTTATCTTTAAATCAAATTAATCTTAGTAAAAAGTGAAGAAGCCTCTGAGCAATAGTGTCTGGAGTTCCAGGGACTTGGTGCACAATTGAAGTGTACTACAGCACAGAACACAGAGACTTAGTGCACAATTGAAGTGTACTACAGCACAGAACACAGAGACTTAGTGCACAATGGAAGTGTACTACAGCACAGAACACAGAGACTTAGTGCACAATTGAAGTGTACTACAGCACAGAACACAGAGACTTAGTGCACAATTGAAGTGTACTACAGCACAGAACACAGAGACCTTTTCCCTCATGTCCTCCTCTCTGCCAGCCACCTATCCATCCTCCGCTGAGGTGCTTTAGTTTTACCACCCAACTCTGGGAAGAAGAAGAAGAAAAATAAATGAAAAGTGAATATTTATTCAGCGCAGATGTGCATTGCTACTTTTTTTTGCGTAAGGAAAGCCCCGCACACCAGCCGTGAGCCCCATGGGTCATTAGCCCATTAGGTAGTGCTGTGGTCACATTGAACAGATTTACTGTGAAAACACGCTCACTTTTAAACAATTTCCGCCGCCGGTGCTTGGAATGATCAAAAGTGCTGCGGCTGATCCCCCTTTTCCCTTGTTAAAAAAAAGAAACTCGTCTGTTCTACAAAATCCTCTCATGTGTTTCCATTTGTGAAGGGAGAAGCTGAGGCAGGAAACGGCATCTTGTTAAAATGAATTGTCATGTCTGTTTGACAGACACTTACAATGAGATTAGTGCACGAGCATCAAAAGGCATGTGTATGAAATGGGAGAGATGGAGTAATCCTCTTTCTTTTTGACAAATCTTCTCCTCACACCTTCTACACTCCGCACTCCTCGTGATTAGAAAACTTGTCTTGTTGTACGAGTGTCGTAATTTTGCACCCCCCCCCAAAAAAAACTTTATACATAGATCACTGTGCATACTGTCTTTGAAGAAAAGCTCTGTCAGAATGACTGAGAGACCATCTGCAATGCACTGTCATCCAAACACATTTTTATTCACTGCAATAAAAGAGGATGAACTCTTAGTACTCTGGTTTTTTTCTATGGGACAATTCAGTGTTTTTAACCCATATTATATTTCAAACAGAAATCGATTTGTTTTAACTTTCAGTCATGACCTCTAATTCCATATGGGATAGATACAGTTTTGTATTGCAGAAAGATATACATGCAGTATATGTAAAACGGATTTACAGAAGGGGGGCATTTATGGAAATCCAGCACATGGCTTGTGTGAGAAATCCTATATGAGACATGAGGGAGAGGGCAGGGAATGACTATGAGACCCATATGGGAAGAAGTCAGCAGACAGGCCCCTTCTGATATGGAGAGAATCATACAAAATAGCAGTCTATATGTGCATATGTAATGATAAGCAGTGAGAAATTGGGCTTTGGGCTCTTTTTTATGTTAATAGACCAGTTTATATTATCCCTCAAGGAGAAAGAAATATATATATCTTTCTGGTTTCTGTCTCCAAATAAGGGAAAATACACTGACAAACATCTACAGTAGATTAAAAGAACACAAGGAATTCAATGAATCTGGGCATGGCCTGGATGGTGGAATTCTATCTTAACAACCTGACTTGTTTGTGTGAATAGCAATGCCCCAGTAAAGCAAATTAATCCTGTGTATCTTTTTGAGGTTGCTTGCATTGATTGTAAAGTTACGTCAAACAAGTCCACACATACTAGGCCTCCAATAAAAGTAGAAAGCGCCTTGTTTGATTTTGTTTCTGATATACAACTCACTTCCAGACTATACAGTTCCCATCCGTTAATCAGGACTACGTTCAGCCCTGATGAAACCTAGCAAAACATTCATGGAGGTGCACTGAACACAATCTACAGCACAATCACAGCTTAGAAAGCCATTCTTTGAAGAAAGGTGCTTGCTTTTTGTTGTGTGTGTGTGGGGGGAGGGGGGGGGGCACTGCCCTCAAATGCTCCAACTTGGCCTGAGTGACAGGGAGTGGTACAAGTAGCATTCAGGTTGACATGCTACATGATAATGGGCATTTTAATATGAGGCATGAAAGAGAAGGTCTACTTTGTGCGTCTTTCACTCCATATTGATTTTTTGGCAGGCCGTGTTAATGACTGTTTTGAGGCTTTTCTCCTGGATATCATCAAAGCTTATCAGAATTAATTAATGACTGTCAGCTCTGTCATGTCATAGCTGTCTCATTCTCTACATTTATGTTTTTTCTTGTCATTTACCGTCTTCTGCCTTGTGTTTACGTCCATCATTTGCCAGAGCTGCCAACTCACTGACCTGAGTGAGGGTTTTTCTCTCTTTTATTATAAGGATGACAGTTGGCCCTGAGCTACACTTCATTCTCTTTTACTTTTTAGACACAACATGAGTGCACTGACTTACAAAGCAGCCAAAAACACACTTTCTGTGATATTGTATGTGGTAGTATGTGCACTTTAACTCTATTTGCCAATTCACTCTCAGTCATGTTAACCTTTGATTGGTTCATCATCATTTTTTAAATCTCCAGGAACTGCGAGTGTCTCAAGAGCGAATACAACACAGAGTCTCTATTATTCAAATAGTTTGGTCAGTCTGAGTTCATAAAACTGTTATGCAAATGCACCACATATTATGTGGCTTCATTGACATGCATTACATGCAGGTTGGTTAACAGTGGGGGTGTGGGCCTTTGATGGTCAGAAGTGGCAAAAGTAACCATTAACCTCTTGACAGCTGACAGATCTACTGTGACACTCAGGAACTCACTTGTGAATGATTCAACCTGAATGGCTTGGACACGGATGCAGATCCCTAGGAATATATTTTTGGGTAAATTTCCATGCATGTCTTAATATCCAAAGTGTCATGTCTGATCAAGATTAAACTTGACGACAACAACTGATACCACGATAATAGTACAGAGCTGTTATTACTATAATCCGCAGAAAAAGAAACGTATACCATAAACAAATCTCTCGTCCCAATCTGAGGCCTGTACTCAACCACTAATTACAGAGGACTGGAGTACTTCATACAGTGTTGCCTCGCATGTGCCTGAAGGCCAGAGTTTCTGGGAGGGTGCTTTGAACTGTCACATTTGGGCTTGTGGTGCAAAGATCATAAACCTGTAAAACATCAGAGTACAGGATATGTCTGAGAGTGACTAACCGCAGTGGAGGCTCTCTTCCACACGCAGCAGCGACAGCTCCAGCTCCAGCTCGGGCCCTGCCTCATGCCTCATGCCTCACCCTAAGCAGAGGCTTGTCAGCGGGAGGACATGCCTGTGCGCGCTACACTCGGCAGACCCTCAGACTAAACACTAACCTCTTGCAAACCAGCTCTTTGATGGAGCTTTTATATAACACAAGCACACACGCACACACACACACACACACACACACCTACCCTCCAGTCTAACGCTCTTGATTGGCCAAATAGGTAGTTTACTGTGTTTGCCTTGGAAGACGGTGAAATTGTTTACTGAAGGTGGATATATCTCTCTCCCCCTCCCCCTCCTTTCCTTCGGTCTGTGTGCCCCCACTCCCCACTTTCTCTCTCTCTCTCTTTCTCTCTATCCTCTGCACCCTCTTGCTTTCTCTTGTTTTGCACCATTTGTCGAAACTTAAAGTCAGCCAAACTTGGAGTGCTTGGGGAGGTGAGGGAAGTTCACCTACAGCACGGCAATTCATCAGCATTTGTCCCTGCCCCTAGACTAAACACACCCTCATTACAGCGGCTCCAAAAGCCCCCAGGGAGCGTGTGTGTGGTGGGGGCTCTCCGAATACATGTTTATTAGGTCAGGACAGTATACACACAAATACAGGGGGTCCGTGTCCAGAGAAAATGTTGCTTCAGTGCAGGGGCACAATTAAAGAGGGGAAATGGGGAGCTCGATGCGTGGCCTGAGGAGAGACAACAGGTGAAACGCCGTAAGGCTCCAACCTGAGAAAGAGAGAGAAAGAGAGAAAGAGAGAAAGCGCGTGGAGAAGTGACCTCACTATTGCTGCGGTGATTTGTACTGTGCTCTCTGCTGCCTAAGCCAAGAGGTGGAAATGAAAGGGTGGGGGTGTGGGGGGGGGGGGGCTGTGAGCTGAAACAGGAACCTTGACATGTTTTCTCAGTAAATTCCAGTGGCTTTTACATGATACAGCAGCCTCAGTTTCCACAAGTCTTTATGACCTTCTTTTTTCCCTCCCTCTTCTTTTTGGGGGGGGGGGGGGGGGGGGGCTAGTATGTTTTCCATGCTACGCGTCGTTTAAAACTACAGTTTGTGCTCACAGCTGAGATGCCTGCTTTTTGCGCACACCAATTGGAGTTGAAATGCCTTAAACCCTTAAGGGAGAGGACACAAGCACAGGATGCAGTCTTGGCTGCTCATTGTGTTTGTTGTTGTGTGTGTGTGTGTGTGTGTGTGAGACATTCCAGAGAGTACTGAGCGTCAGCTGTTTACATTCATGACAAGACACTCCAGTATCAAGTATCTGCTAAGCATCAGACCTTGAGAGAGTGGAAACATTATGGAGGTCAACAAAGAACCCGACACCCCTGGAGAGGCATTTGCATTGAGTTGAGAATGTTAAGCAATAACAGGGCAAATTCAGCGTCTTTAGGCCAAACACCCAAGTGTGAAGAGCGCGAGCTGACTCGAAACACTTCACACTGAGGAAATGGTTGGCTTCAGTGTGGTAAAGGAAATGACCACAGTCTCAAAGAGGTGCTTCAAGAGTAGTAAATCTGTTTTTTCTTTTTTTTTAAAGCGAGTCTTGTACCAAGCTACTAAAAAATAACATTTATATACTTGGGATACAGCCGTTTTTCCCAGTGCATGAGGATTTCCAACAAATGTGAATGAACAATTTTATTGATTTTATGCTGAATAACATTTAGAAGAAGGGTCAATTTCCCAAGCAAACAATGAATGCTTAATGATGTCAGCCCATGGTGTATAAAGGCATACTAGATGTAAATGTACATACATTAAAATCAAAGGTGCATAATACTTCATTAACTGCATGGGTCCATCGTGACACTGCTAAGTACGCTTTCTAAGTGCTTATAAAATGCAGGGATTTTCAGACCACCAGGCCTCCTGTCTTGAGTGCAGTAGCTGAAGCAGACAGCCAGAGAAACCATCCACTTTACTGATCACTCCATTTCACCTTGGGTGCTCAGGCTACTGCCGAATGATCCAGCTGCATTGTCATGCGAGCACTCAGTCACTCCAATAAACATGGCCCTGGGAGAGAACCAAACATTCAGGAATGTCTGTCAGGTGAAAACTTCATTTGTGACTTCTGTGTGTGTGTGTGTCTGTGTGTGTGTGTGTGTGTGTGTGTGTGTGTGTGTGTGTGTGTCTGTGTGTGTGTCTGTGTGTCTGTGTGTGTGTGTGTGTGTGTGTGTGTGTGTGTGTGTCTGTGTGTGTGTGTGTCTGTGTGTGTGTGTGTGTGTGTGTGTGTGTGTGTATGTGTGTGTGTGTGTGTGTGTGTGTGTGTGTGTATTCACTACCACCACGGCTTTCCTTCCTTCGCCTTTGTTGGCCTATCAGATGGAATTCAGACAAGAGGCACACCTGTCTGTAGGCTATGCAGAGGAGATGAATCCCAACACTCTGAGCATCAGATAGCCCCTAGCCTGGCTGAGTATTGATCCAACGCTTCAGTGCTCCTTTGTGAATAGCAGCTGCTTGAGGGAGCCTGCAGATAAGCAAGTGGGGGGATATTTGTATGTAAAATCCTTTTCAGCATTATTATATGACAAAACTTGATTCAACACACCACACATCGTGGCTGATGAATGGGCCATTGTCTCCTTTTACAGTGTGGGGTAGAGGAAAAACAAACAAACTACAGATTCCTACACCTACATTCGAACCCCCCCCCCCCCCTCCAGTGCCGGCAATTGCAGTTCAGTTAGGGTACTGGGTCTGCATCTCTCTGGGTCTGCCTCTCATATGTTTTTTTCCCTATCAGATTTCGAGGGTGTATGAGAGCAATGGCATGCACGGCACACATTATTAAGATATAGATGCAAATACACGTGTAATAGAAGCTCGCCTTTCTGTTGACTCATGCATTTCTTGTGGTGGTGGTGCGTGTGTGCATGCCAGCTGCAGTTGTTGATGTTGTTGTTGTGCAAGTGTGAGTGTGTGTACGTGTGTATAAATGTGTGTGTGTGTGTGTGGAGAAGAGAAGAGAGGAGAGGGCGTCTTGGATTCCTCAGCCACAGCGGACCCCTCCCCTCGCTGGCATGACTCATAGCTCTGCGCATTGGCTGACACTTGCACCTCATTCCCAGCCAATAATGAGCCATGCTAATGAGCAGGACAGCAGCGGCCCCTCCAAGCGTGTCCTCAAGATGCCGCTGTGATTCATGCGCTGCGTGCATCCATCACAAGACCTGATGCAACACAGGCTGGGCAGCGGGCAAGGGAGAACCGGGGGCCATTCATTTGCGTTTGCCCATGTCTCCTTAGTGCTGGCGTAACTGAGGCTCGCCATCAGGATCAGGATTGTGAATTGACCCAATGTGTGCATGTGTGGTGCTTTCTTTTCTTTGAAAGAAACGGCATGTTTCCTCAAAAGTCAAGGACAAATGGAACAGCCATAATAACAACAGAGGCTCAATCTGAATTGTGTTCTCCCAGTTATTTAGTAATTGTTGAGCAAAGTCTCTTGCCTTGCCAAGAGGAACACATTTTTAAAAATTCTTAGTAAGTGAGCTACATCAAAACACATCAACAAAAGATGATTTAAAACATGCACTTCCTCACTCTGCGTGATTTGATGGAGAAAGCAAGGTGTTTTTATTATTATTCCAGTTTAAACATAAAGTTCATGAACACAGACTTTAAGATAAACACCTTGTCTGGCATACACACACAAAAGATTCATGTTTGTGTATTTCAAAAGTAAACCCTGTGAGACCTGCAGTAAATCGATGCTAATTGTGCCAAGCCCATTTTCTCAAAGCCGTCCAGTGTAGACCCAGAGCATTTGAACAGAACCACTGGCCAGCATAGATCCCGGCCCGCTGGTCTGGAGATGGAAAAGGCAAGGTCTTTTTCCGTCTTGGGGCGGTAGTGACACTTCATAAGATGTGTGCCGGGGAAGGCATGGGGTGGGGGGAGGGCTTCAAAAGGGTAAGTGATTGCCCCCTAGGGGACAAAAAGGAAAAAAGGCAAAGAGAGAGAGAGAGAAACAGAGAGGGGGAGAGAGAGAAAACAGAGAGCCTTATCAGCCTCCAATAGTCCCACTGGCTGCTTCGCAAAGGCTTATGGCGCTGCAAGACTTGGGTGGGGGAGGCAGTCTCTTGACACAGCAGACTCAGCAGGGACCCCTTTTGCAGCTAATCCTAATGCTGCCGTGGGTCTGGGTGCACTCAGACATGCTCTTGCAGGAGCAGTAACGCCAGATATAAACGATTCAGCAGAAAGCCACAGAGGGTCCACTGGATATCTTGCAGCCTTGTCCCAGCAGAAACATTTGTTCTCAAGGCAAAAAGAGATATGTTTACATTGACTCGGAGAGGCGTTGATGAGTTCCACAGACATTTTTGGAAAACACATGACATACACAGTCATGTTCCCAAGAAGCTGCATGTAAACCATACCTATCTGAAATTGTATTCCTTCACTCATTGCTGATATCAACAGGGATATGTAGCATGACAGGTAAATGGGTATAAATATTGCATTCAAAATAAATGTAAGGGTATTAAACAGACTGGCTGCTGTTCCTTGTCTTGCTTCTTCAAATTAGGTTTTGCCTCTACCACTGAGTCATTAATGTTATTTTGAGCCGCAACAGCAGTATTGCTGTGTGTGCAGCCAACACACACGCAGCAACAGTGTCCAAGCGCCACCTTCAGTATCCTATTCAGGAAAAAAACACTATAGGCTAAATGACGTGATGCATTTCCACGCGCTTGTGAGAAGATAACATGCACTTTGAGTTTAAATATTTGCGTTTTCTGAAGGTTTTTAAACTTGGTGATACTGCCATAGTGAGATACTGCATTACGTCTTCCCAACTTTATCACCTAGTCTACACAAGGTCTGTATGTCTGATGAGCGTGTCTGGCTCAGCGTGGCTTCAGACACCCCTTGTACCACGACCCACCTACAAATCCGAGCTCCAATGAGAGCAGAGGAAGGCTTATGGGATGGTTCAGAGGCTGCTGGGCGGAGTGGAGAGGACGTGATTGGATCATTACGAATGACGTAACCGACATGAAAACGCCAAGAACTAGTTAAGAAGGCAGTTTGGAACTCTGGTAAGAGTGGAGAGCTAGAGATACGCTGTGAAAGGACGCAAAGGTGAAATATTAGTAAGAGACCCCTCGCAGTGGGCTGACAGACACTGCAGCGACTGTGGCAGTTAAGACACAAAAAGGGACCATGGTGCAACAAACGGAGAACAGCGAGGCGGAGAGTGGCATGTCCAGGGAGGCTACGGACACCGAGGAAAATGAATTCATGGCTTGCAGTCCCGTACCGATTAACCCAGACTGGTGCAAGACTGCAACTGGACACATTAAGAGACCAATGAACGCTTTCATGGTTTGGTCAAAAATTGAGCGGAGAAAGATTATGGAACAGTCACCGGACATGCATAACGCCGAGATATCCAAGAGACTGGGAAAGCGTTGGAAAATGCTGAAGGACAGTGAAAAGATCCCCTTCATCAGGGAAGCCGAAAGACTCCGGCTGAAACACATGGCTGATTATCCAGATTACAAATACAGACCTAAGAAAAAACCAAAGCTCGACAGTTCAAAAACATCAGCATCTCCGGAAAAACCTTGCAACAAAATATCCAAGACAGCCGGTAAGAAATGCTCTAAACTGAAGAGTAAAACCGGCTCCAAATCATCCCATGCCTATGGGGACGACTATGTATTTAAGAACTTAAAAGTTTCTAAGACTGTAAAGCATGAACTCACTGATGATGACGATGACGACGACTCTGAAGACGAGTTTCGGGTCCGGATTAAGCAGGAGGACGAGGAGCAGATGAGGCCGTACAGTGTAGCAAAAGTTCCCGCTAGCCCAACTTTGAGTTCATCCGCCGAGTCCGAGGGGACCAGCATGTACGAAGAAGTAAGGAACGCGGCAACCAACAGAATGTTTTACAATTTCAAGAACATTACAAAGCAGAGCACAATGTACCCTGCTTCCGTTTCACCAGCATCATCTAGGTCAGTTTCCACATCTTCCAGCTCAAGCGAAGACGCGGACGACTTGCTTTTTGACTTCAGTTTAAATTTCGCCCCCTCTGCTCAGAACTCCGAGCTGGGGAATCAAAATTCAGGAAATCTCTCCCTCTCCTTGGTGGATAAAGATTTGGACTCGTTCAGTGAGGGTAGCCTGGGCTCTCACTTTGAATTTCCAGACTATTGTACGCCAGAGCTCAGCGAGATGATAGCCGGGGACTGGCTGGAAGCGAACTTTTCAGACTTGGTGTTCACATACTAAATTGAAAGATCCCATGTAATAACAGAGAGGAAGAAAAGAAATTATATGTCCTGTACAAGTTGTTTCTTACCCTGCCCTCTTCCGTGGTTTATCTAGGGGTTTGGGGAGGAGGCGAAGTGAGGTTTGATGAATTAGATGCTTATGAAGCTGGTACTGTAGCAAAAAAAAGGAAAAAGTCTGCAGACGTTTTTCTGGCAGCATGACAGGGTTTTATGGATTTTTCTGTAGGTCTACAATTACTGCTCAACTAAAACGGACCACAAAGGGAAAATCTGAGAACTTCTATGCATCTTACCCTCTTAAAACTGCAGGGAGCTGAAAACGTAAGACTGTGGACTGATTCAAAACAAATCTGTGAACTGACACTGTTCAGGATGTTACTTCAAAACGGTTTTATGTCATTTCTAAATGCCGCAAAAGTTTCTTTTTTGTAACTGATTATGTTTACCTAGTGGTTTGAAAACAAGCAGCCTAAACCTCTCCAGAGTGCAGGTGTTGGAGGAAACATTTTGATACATAACAGACCTCATCTTTTTAAATGAAAAGCAAACTATTTTCAGGCATATTTTTGTACAGTTGAAAGGGAATGTTCTTACTGTGCGTTCAGTGAGTTTCAGGCACTTCTTCCCTTTATCATTTGTTTTAGCATGCAAGGGAGTCCTGGTTTCAAGGATTAAGTTAAATTAAAACTTGCATTAAAATGCCTTGTGATTTTAAGCTAGGTTTTGTACAGTTGTAGATCAGATTTGTTGAGTATTTGTAGAAGATATGGCATTGGGTGGGAAGGCATACCTCAGTGCTGGTACTAGTTTCAAGATTGTATATGTACTGTAATATAGTAAAGTTAGGACTTTATGTATATCATACTCGTGATATGTGGATGGGTCCCAAATCGCAGGTGTGAAACTGGATTTTTTTTTTTTTTCCTTTTGGTTATTTTTTTATGGCACATACTGTTCCCCCCCTCATTTTTGTGCAATATATTTACTCTTAAAATGCAGACCATCTACATTTTTTGTAGCAGATGATGGATCAACAGACTCGTGCACTATCAACATCATTAACTGTCATGATGCTGAAGTCTGTCTTGGCAAAATAAATAAATCAGCTGGAACTGATAGAAAACGGAAAAATATGGCCGTCTGGTGTGATGCATTACTGATGAGAATAACCCAGTTACTATCTCAATCTGACCCCCAAGGCTGGACATTGGATACTTTCAAACTAAAGAGAGAAATTGACCCCAAATAAAGTGCCAAAATAGGCAAGTATTAAATGTGGGTGGTCCTGCAGATTATTTTCAAGCAAAAAAGTACATTCCACACTCTTGTTTCATAAAATGGAACGTTTTATTTTGAACTTAAGACTGCCTTCTTTTCTAAAAAAAAAAAAACAAACAAACCATAAACCTGTATTTTGTTTCTTGCACTTAAACAGATTTTGTTTATTTTTATGTGGGTCTTACATATGAAGTCTGTTTTGAATACATAGTTTGGAATATGACTTACAACTATATGCCAGTGAAAGGTTTCAAAGACATGGCAGTAGTTACCTCACATTCCAAGTGTGAATCTTTGACTCATCTTTTAATAAACAAATACATACCACCATCCACTGTTCTTTCAATTTCTGAATGAAAGTTAACATGATGGCCAGTCTAAGTTTAAAAATCAGTGCTTGTATGGATAGCTATATTCACATTGGGCACACATGTCTTATGTTGGATTTAAGTGGAATTTGTTTTATCTCAACTGATTTCTCAATGATTTCAATTGTAATATATTAGAACAGTGCATGCAGGGCCAATAAACAATTTTTAAGCAACAAGACAGTCATGACCCTCCATAAGATTGTTACTTTGCACTAAACGTGAGTTGTGTAATGTATTTCTGTTTTGAAAGACAGGGCAACATGAATTTGTTTACCATGTTTATATTCACAGCAGTGCTTCACTGCAGTTGGTGTTGCGTTTCGCCTGAGCTTCCCTGCCAGGGTGCCGTTGCTTTAAGAGATCAAATTTTGCGCCCCTTGCAAAGCCTAAAATCTGATTGGTGGGTTTCTATGGCCAGTTTGAATAGGGAGTGAGCTCACAGCATGGGCTCTCTAATGCTGCTGGAGCTTGGCGTTTGTGTTTCCAATCTGCCTCAATCAGCCTCACAGTGGTGAACTGGTTTTTATGGCTTTTATAGGCGGGTTTGAGGCAGGGGTATATTAAGTTGATGGTATCTAAAGGTGATTTTGATGTCAGTTTTGCACCAAAGGGATGTTTAACTGGGTGGTTATTTTGCTCTTACAGAACAAAAAACAAAAACAAATGGAGAATTCATGTAAAATCTGACCTTGAGCATTTAACCAAACTACTCTCTTTTGCATCTGCAGAAGAATAATTTAGTTAGGCTGATATACTGTATGGTTGGTTTCTGTGTTTTGTGTACATTATGTGCACAAGCAGGGCATTATCATCTCAAATACTGTGCTGATGACAACTAAATGAACCCATCAGGCTTAAAACCATAACATTAATTAAAATGCCAAGACCAAAATAAGAATGACTTATAACATAAGAATGAAAAGATAAGCCTATGACTTGTCTATTTATTTGCAAAACAGCTACTGCACTCCTCTCCTAGCACTACACTTCTACTATACACATGTGCATGTACTTATTTCTATCTGATCATATGAAAATCATTAATCCACTGCACAATATTTTTGTACCACAAATCATGCCTCAGATCAATTGATTTATTACCTAAGGCTAGCAATATTATGGATATCAGCTTTGCATTAATGCACTAGTTTAGGTTTCATAAGGCCTGTTTGCAGTTTTGTTATAAAACAATCATCTGGCTATTACTTTAGGTGACCCACTGGTCAAAGGTACTAATGGAATCTGGTTGAGTCCCAGTTGAATCTGTACATTGATTTTGTGCTTCTCTGAAATATCTGTAGTGGCCTAATGCCACTGGAACACAGTCAAATGAAATTAGTGACCCATTGAAATTTCCCCTCTATTTCCTCTTTGAATATAATGGAAATGCAGACAGCACAGCACGGGAGGCTCAGAACGAGATACCATCAACAAAATCCAGCAGGGGGAAACAGTGGTGACAAAAGAAAGTAATTTCCAGTCCCTCGAGCACTTAAATCATTCATATCGCCGCCTCATGTCACAGCCAAATGCCATACGTGACACCTTCTTTCAAAGGTGCATGCGAAAAGAACCCATGGCTGTGGACAATTTCCAGATTCTCAGCTTAGTTAAACTGGACATCAGATAGGTGCCATGGCAATCTACATCCTCACCCTTGGAGAGAAAAAAAACATGCCAGGGCCGCAATTATATTTGTCTCTGCATGTGGACCCAGACGGCGGGGTTATATTTGTATATTTCTGCGACGCAGGCCTGCTCAGTGTGCCACAGTCGCAGTCTGGAGTGGCACAGTGCATTAGATCAGAGTTTGACAACACCCCACTGGGCCACGCGGGCACGTCTCATTCTTCGTGGAGCTGACTAACGCTGTTGGGGGAATAACAATGCATCCTTCCCCAGGCCTCAAAGCTAAACAGGTCCTTTCTTTCACAAAAAGCGGAGTGAGTGTGGGGGGAGTATGTTGAAGCAGTGACATGCAGATTGCTTATCTGCTGTTTCTTTAAGCAGTTTGTCCCCACAGTCTCTTACCCACAGCTTCCTGCTCCACTGGTGGATTGCGAAATACGTTAGCTATCGCATGTTCAGAGGAGCCTCTGTCACAGGCTCTGCTGAGGAATCAGCTTCTCAGTCACACAAGGTCATAGGATGTGGTTTTTGGCAGGGGGGGATGGAAGTGCCATGATTAATTTTCATTCAAATCTCATATAGCTCATTTTCACTTAAGAGCAGCCAAGAGGCCTATGAGTGGCCCATAGTAGCCCTAATGTCCTGTTGAACTGAGACGAGCATACTCACACTGCAGGGCATTTGAGGGAGAGGGGAAGGTATTTATAAATGTGTTTGCCAGACTAGCGGACGGATAAATATAAGGACTGGAGTCTCCACAGAGACACGAATGTTTAGGACTGACTCAGATAAGAAATATGGAATCAGCTGCCACTCTCTGATGCGTAAGCAGGATTAGCAAATAGGCTTATGTAGAAAATCAACACAAAGAAATCATCCCACTACACTATGACCCAATTGTACTCCAAAATGTAAATGAATCTCTCTCTCTCTTTCTCTCTCCCTCTCTCACTCTATCTTTCTCTATCCCTCTCCCTCTCACACCGACTATTTTTTAGTATGTATATATATAATGTGTCTCAATATATGTGTCTCAATAGTTGTACAGCAAATTTGTTAGTAAAATTCTGCTCATAACTAGACTATGTCTTTGTTGTGCCCTGAGGCAATTCTTGCTGTTGATGGGTATCCATTTGTTGCCCTTTCGACGAGGTGCAGAGAGTGCACCAGCCCCATCTGCTCCAGTGATATTTACTGTCCCCACACATTTGTGTGTGTGTGTGTGTGTGTGTGTGTGTGTATGTGTGTGTTTGTGTGTCTGTCTGTTGGAGGGGTAAAGGCCCAATTCCCCTATGGTGTTTCAGCATCTCCCCAGTCTCCACACACATGGAAATTCACTCAGAATAAACATGGGTTAAGCTGGATGTAAGGTGACAGGTCTGGAAATTAAGCATCCCAGTGTCCGAGGTCTCTGAGGCCACCCTCCTGCAGTGTGATGGGATCCACTTAGAACTTTGTCAGTAGAGCTTCACCATTCTGCTGCCAAGCTGTGGTATCCCATACAAATCTACTACAATTCAACAGGACTGTTAATAATCCAAATCAACCGATCGCTGGGGAAATTATCTAATGATTTAAACAGAACGGTAAAGTAGTCGGAATTTAATATTAGACCTAATGTTGTTGTAAGACTCTGTTAGTAGACCTTGTTGGCAACAGCGCTGTCTCTGTGAAATATTTCACCATTGTGATGCTGGGCTCTAAACATCTCAGGCCCAGAGAACAAGAGAGCTTCAAGGATTACTATTTAAGACCTCGGGGATCTGCCCGTGGCTTTTTTGTATGTGTGTCTATCCCACAGAGTACAGCAAGGACATTCAAAAAAGCAGATGAGTCACCAAAAGCGCCAGCAGGAGCTGCAATCATCTGTATAAACTTCAGATTAAGATGTGTCAAGTGGTCAAACTAATCTGTTTAACTGTGGACATCTTGCTGTTTCTCATTAAATGTGGCCCCCAAGCCTTTTGAGTTTCTTCTCACACATTATCCTGATTTTAGACACATCATCACTGTCTGGCACAACATGCACCATAACATACAGTGTATGTAAAGCTGCGATGAGACTCTAAGGCTATAATCCGGTCCAGAATTACGAATTTCGTTTGCTGAAGCTGTTGGGTTTTAAAGTATATGCTCAGTCCATCAGCGGCTTCAAAGCTACAAATAAACATGTAAAATCCACCTATAATCTACCTTCCTTGATCAAATAGAGAGCAATATTGGCATTTAGGCCCCCTCAGCATTCCTCAGTTTGTTTTTTATCCACCAGTAAAAGTGTGTTTGGCCAGCTGCCCAGATGCATGGATTTGGGCATTTTCTCATTTTCTATTTTTTTCCCTGTCTCTTCTCCCTCGAAGCCTGAACCAAGCCCTCGTAGCTCAATATGGTGAAAGATGACACCTCGCAAGTCCTCACTCAAAAATGAAATCCGTTTGCCATGGGAGATTGGTAAGGCTCCCCTATACCAAAAAAAAATCACGTCCATTCAGCAGAAATGCAGGCTAACTGCTTCTTTTGCTAGGGGAATAAATGAGTGCAAATGCTCCCCATTCATGCCAACCAAATCCCCCCCCCCTCTACTCTGATAACAGCACAAAACATTCCCCCCCCTCAAAAAAAAAAAAAAAACTGTCAGCCTCCTTTAGACCTCCACTCAGGCCTTACTGGGGAAGTTAAGAACAATGGCTTAAGGGCATGCAATTTTGGCCAACTCAACAACAGCCCCTTCGGCCTTTCATATGCATCTGTAATCTAATACTGAGCGTTGCCTCGGCCCCTCGGCCCTCCCACTCCCGGTCACTACTATAGGACCCCCCTCTCCACACTCCCTCTCCCACTGCACAGTCACCATAGTAATCCTCTTTACTATGGAGTGTGTGTGTGTGTGTGTTGTGTGTGTGTGTGTTGTGTGTGTGTGTGTTGTGTGTGCGTGTGTGTGTGCGCGCCCCCTCTTTGCCTCCTTTTCTACCTTGGTTCAGATGTTACCCAGGTTACCCTATTAGGCCCACCCCACACGGCTCGCAGCAGCACGGGGTCCCATTCGAAAGGAACTCTGCTGCTTCAGTAAATAATTAGCGCGCGGTGTCCTCCAGGGGTGCTTTGCAGGAGCCCTGGGTTACTACAAGGGGCCGATTTTAATGAATGCAATGCTACAAGGTTTTTTAACGGACTGCAATCCCCACTCCGACCATTTTTCCTGTCCCTAACTAGTATCCCTGGCCAGTGTCCCCTTCCTGATTAAATACTGCATTTGCCTGTGTGTCCTCAAAAAAACATTGCTTTCATCGCTATGGTCTCAGTTTAAAAATAATTCACTTTCTAAAAAAGCTTTTAAGACTTTTACAAGAAGTATTTAATAGCATTGCACAAAAAAATCACCGTAAGAAGATAAAAAGAAATGTTTACAAGAAAAGATAAAGCATGGACTATCTTGTTTGAGGCCAGGTCAAATGCAAGTGTAGATTGGGTCATATGGGATTTATTTACCTATGAGTCTAACATAGCCCAATGTTTTATTTTAATCAAGGATGTGCTCCTGCATTATGCTTGAAATTCATTTGTGTTTACAAAGGCAATATAGCCTAAAGCTCCCTTAACGGCAAGCTTGTCAAAGAAACAGACAATAATTCAAGGATGTGGCCAGGGAAACATGCACACTGGCAATTTTCCAATTGCTGTGCATTTCTTAAAACACGCTTTTGATTACACGGGAGAAAAGACACACATCACTGGACAACATAGACACAGTAATGATCTTCAGCTTGCATCTTGGGATGACGGGGGTAGACAGATAGTGCCAGATAGTCCATTTACTACTTGTCCCGACGTTGTGTGTGCGTCCCAGTGTACATGCTGTGAGGAGATGTTCTTCTGGAGGACATCATAGTGCCAGGGCCTCTCCGTACCAAATTCACCTTGCCTCTGAGAATACATCAAGACACCCAAGCATGGCCTTTTTTTGAAGAATATTTTAAGGTATTGTTATTTTCAATAATTTACAGCCAGACATGAACTATTCATGCACAGTATGGTAAATCCATATCTATTATGGATAGATGTAACACTCATTAAAAATATACTGCGCTCTCAGCTACACCTTCAATATCTCTCTTTAAAACAAACAAGCAAATTTGTTGGGATCTCCGGGAGTTCAGAGCGCAGTCGGGAACTCCCATCTCCGCCGAGCAGGACTCGCGCAATGATTTTACTGGCTCCCCAGAGCACCCTGCCTGCCGCCTCTGCCGCTGCTGCTGCCTCCACTGTTGCCGCATTAGCCTCTCACAGACAGGACCAAAATAACACGTCGTCTGGCCACAGTGACAGCAGACAGGTCTCCGTCGAGGGAGAGGCGACGCAGACAGGAACGTGGCGAAGCAGCGCCCCGCCCTTCCTGCTAGACTCCTGTTTTTATGGGTGGGACAGTAAGCGGTGGGTGGGTGATCCTGGGTGACTCGTAAGGCACAGTTCATGTACCATTGCCCTAGGAATGCCCTGACCCCCCCCCCACACACACACACACACCACACACACACCACACATCTCCCCACCCCAACCACCCTTTGGAGAGCAGTAGCATCTGTATATCCCTAAGCCCATTTTATGCCCTATATAGTGTTTCCAATAGCCTCACACAAATCGAACTGGGTGTGTGATTGAGCCGTAAAATAAGGTTAGGGGCGCTTACGGGTAAAGACCCAGTTATAGAGGCTCTGTATTGATGCTGAAGATGTCTACGGGTGGTGCTACTGTTCTATTGAAATAATGGCTCAATAAATAAGCATGCATAAATAAGCAGAGATGGCCAGTGGTCATCACTGAGTATCCGCCCCTTCAGATACATCGTTCAGACTGATTAAAGTCATTCTACCTTTCAGTGCTCCACTGATAGGCCTACAATTGAAAAGAAAAGACATGTTCATGTCAAAAGGTGTCTCTACATTCAGCGAGGCACCTCGCCTTAGTGACGGGACGCTCCAGACTAATTTTAGAGAGCCTTGAGACGAGGGACAACAACTGTGATCAAAAGAGGCCCTCTCATTGATTTTCAAACCCACACATTATGCCGCAAACATATATCAAAGGGAAGAGCCCGCGTGGCTTTCTCGATATGCTCAGCATGACCTAAACATGCTTAAGCTATGTCTAAGCCCCAAGCTAACACATTTTAACCTAGAAAATGAATAGGGAGTCTGTGCATTTGCTGTGCAAGGCGGCAGTGCCATTGAAAAATGAAATTAGGAGGAGTGGGGATGTAATACATGAGGAAGGGGGGAGGGCAGCGCCATTGCATTTCAATGACCTATTAAAGCAGTCTTTCACATTTCTTAATTAGAAAGGGTAATCTCATAATTAACATGAGGTATAGGATAGTGCTGGAAAGCAAGTCTCCCCCTACACAAAAAAAAGAAGAAATCAGTCCTTAGACAGACTCACTAATAATCCCATTACAAAGGGTCTTACTACAGAAACTATACTTTCCTCATCCTGTAAGCACTGGCCTCATCCGTGTAATTGCTCTGCATTTAAAGCAATTTGGTCAGTGGCGACAGAAACCTGCTCACTCCTGGAAAGTTAATGACACCGAAAGCCAATACCAGCATACCCAAAGCACTTAACTGTTCCATTTTACAAAGTTCCACATCGCCCAGCTCGGCTGTAGGTATACGCTAATCTGCAAAGAGAAGAAGAGAGGGGGAGGAAAAGATATTCTTTCACTTTTTTTTCTTCGCCTCTCTTGGTCCTCTGTGACATGAGGTAATTTTTGTGGGAATGCGATGGTAATAGAGGAATTTCAGCTGAATACCCTGACCCCGAGTTCAGGTCGAAAAAAAAAAAGAAAGCGCAGCATTGCTCTCTCATCGTATTCACCTAAACAGAACACAAAGTCCCAGTCTTATATTTAATAGCAGATGGTGGGGAGTACACTTCTCCAGCCTGGAGATCACCTCCAATCAGCTGTGTGATGCCGCAGAAATACTCCATTGTAAACGCATACTGTACATGCAAGCATGTTCTGTCAGAGGCTGTTTGTATCCTTATGGACTTCGGGGTGTTTCTTTATGGGTTATTGATTTCCATCCTTCTCCGGCCCACCACCACCCCTCGCCTCCGCGTTCATCGTACTGACCATTGCGAGGGCCAAGTTTCTTTGTCTTTATTATTTGTGGTGGTACTAAAATAGTATTGAATTACAGAGCCACCTCTCTCTGAGTTAGTTACATAGTAAACACACTGACAGTTTATCTATCGACTGACTACACACACTCCACTCTGTACTCCGCTATGTAATTCAAGAGTAACATTAAATCCTCCATTGATCCTCGCTATTGAGCGCAACCTGAATTTTCAACAAAAGAGTCAGGTTTCCGCCACTTACTACTTTTTTTTATAGTGTCGCCCCCATTACAGACCTCAGATGATGGAGAGGACTCTAGTGTCCCACTCTGTGCCTAAGACAAGTCGCTGTCCTATAATACATCAATAAAAGAATGAATGGATAGATTAATGCATTGATTAAGCACTGAAGGAATACATGAGTAGGCTTGAGGCCTTCACCCACAATAATGATGGCACAGTCAGTCTGTGATTTACGGAACATATTGGCTATGATGTTCAAGTGGTGTGTCATTTCTGGACACATCATTTTATCTGGCAGATCAATGGATTAATTTGGTTTTCTGGGGTCTATGGAGAATAATGGCAGGTTGAAGGGGGGGAGCTGGGGAGAAATGTTAGTTTTACTCTCACACCATTACAGTGCTGAAAAGCGCTGAAAATATACCGCCTGTTAGTAGTTCAGATGGTGCAATTATTTTGCAATTACGTGATACATGGGAATCATTATGGAGGACACGTTCAGCTGTTCAACGTGTACAGTCTGCTCACATGGACCTGGGTAGCGCAGCGCACAGACGCAGACTCAGAGAGCCGCCCTCGGAGGACAATCACACAACTGTGCTGCAGCCTGCGCAAGAACATTTTTTCCCATATACAGTAGAATGCTAATTATGTGAGAATGGAGTGACTGATACGCTGAGCCCCTCAGTGTCTTGTCAAATGGAGCTCTTATTACACGAGGAATCCCATTCAGGTGGTCATTAGCCAATCAAATGAGAATAATCTGCCTGGATCTCGATTACAGTGGAGGTAATTTTCATGGCAGGGCACTGGCCTTTTTGGGAAGTTGGCGGGAGGGAGTGGGTGGGTGTGTGTGAGAAGGTATGGTGATGGTGGTGGTGGTGGTGGTGCTGGTGGGAGGTCAGTCTGTCCTCTGGGGAACTGGCCGGGTGTGTTCCCAGGGCAGAACAAACACTGCAGCTAAAACTGTAGCTGCTGCTGCTGCTGTGGCCACATCCTTTACACTTTGCAGCTCGCAGTCATCGGGCATTTGTCTATTTGAAAAGGAAAGTGCGAGGGGGAGATGTGAAGGAACAGATAAACACAGCAGTATGTGCCGCTGAAACAGGACCCTCTCTCTGGATCCCCCCGCTCCTCCAGTTTGATCCGCAGCCAACCCAAGCATATGCACTGCAGCCGCATAAGAGGAAAAAGCGTTGTACAGGCCCAGTTTTTTTCCCTCTCCTCAACCCTTCACTGAACAAAAAGAAATACATTTCCCTTTGGCACGGCTGTCCAGTGAACACCTTTCTCAGCAGGATCACTGCTGGCAGAGTGGACTCCTCTCTGATTTACGGCGGACTGAGGACACTGACCATTAAAGCGATGTAAATTTTCCTGAGGTAAGAGGGGGAGCACGGCCCGGTGACAGACCACCCACTCGCAGGACCAAACAGCTCTCTGCCTCACAAATCAGATGAGCTTTCATTTGCTAGAGGTCAGAGACCTTTTTATCGGCTCCTAAAGACACCCTTTGGAGCACTCTTTGACCACGTACAATGCAGTGTTACTAGGAACCACCCCTGAAACAAAAACAATGTCATTTTTTAGATGGGTGGGGGGGTGTGTGTGTGAATTAGTTCACTGCAATAATCTGGTGAATGGCCTTTATACTCTTGTGAGAGTGGAGCTTTGTTTGAGGGAGAGGAAAGGTTTCATTAGAGCATAATTCATTGCGCTAAATTGGACGGTTACTCAGGTAGCGTGGTGCAGCAAGGACGTGTCCTGAGGCCACCAATGCTTCAGTGACTCAACAGACAGAAAAAAAGAGAAACTCCTCCATGCCTTTCCACAGCACAGCTTGTTGTGGGATGGGAGAAACAACCAAATGCCATTAGTGTTTGCTTCTCTCAGATGTCCCCACCACCCCCCCCCCCCCCCACCCCCCCAACCCCAAATTCCCCAACACCACAACAACCACCCCCTCCTGGTGCCTCGGCTTATCCCACCCTGTCGTGCTCTGCTGGACTCCTCGGCATTTGGCACCCCCTTAAGTCTCCACCCCACTCCCACCTCGCAATACGCCCCACCACCACCACCACCACCACCACCTCCCCACTCTCAGAGCGTCTCCCTGCAGCCACACACCCTGAGCCACAGATAAGCCGGGCTTCTGCCACTTCCTGCTGATTCCCCCTGCAGATACCCCAGAGCCTCTCTCTCTCTCTCTCTCTCTCTCTCTCTCTCTCTCCCTCTCTCTCCAGCCCCAGCACAGGCAGATCAGCACAGCGCAGAGCAGACAGGCTCTGGAGGCATCGGTCTGGGCAGAATACACAAACAGAGAGGGGGAAGGAGAAGATAAATAAGTAAAGTGAAAAAAGAGAGGTAGATGTTATGGCACAGGAAGGCCTAGCTGCTGCTGCTGCTGCTGCTGCTGGTGGTTTGAGCTGCCAGAGGTCTGTGTCACGGTGTTGTCCCCTCCAAAGAACAGTGCCAGGAACTCATTGTGGAAATGCCTCAAATGGAAAAATGGGAAATAGTATTTCAGATTTATACGAAGGAGAGTGAGAAGGAAGAGGAAGGGAGGGAGAGAGAGAAGGAAGGAGTGGGGAGAGAGAAAGAAAAGGCAGAGGCTGCCTGTGTTTACAGTGAGACACTTCACTTCCCTTTTTTCCTTCTAGAGGCTTCTCAGCGGTTTGTTTTCACAGAAGATAATAGGGAAAGCCTCCCAGTGGTTTTGGAAGATCATTTCTGTTGTCGGCACTCATATTTCCTGACTTCACAAGAAGCAGTGTGGTGGCCACCATGTGCCACCATGGCTGCTGCTGACTGCAGTCCGTGAAGCCGATGGCTATCTCACGATTGTCCCTTGCACCTGCACCATGCCGGCTCCATTTTTTTTGTCAGTGCAAAACAATTTTTTTCACAAGCTTTATCTCTTGATGGTCTCTCATTGTTTGTTAAGCCCTGTAATCTGGGGCCTACAAAGGTGTTATCTATATGAGAGCAGCACAGAACTTTCACTTTGTAGGGAGGGAGGGAGAGTTTGCTGTGGATCTGGTGAACAGCAGCTGAGAGACCGAGGCAAGAACTGCATGTCTCTGGACTGTTAGGGTAGGAGGTTATGTGTGTGTGTGTGTGTGTGTGTGTGTGTGTGTGTGTGTTTGTGTGTGTGTGTGTGTGTGTGACATAGAGTAAAGTTGCAGTGTGCAAGTGAGAAGGTGGGGAAAGGGGGAAACATTATGTTCAGAATTGCTTACCTAGAAAATAAAGCAGGTATTACATAAAGTAGCAATTTGCACCTAAAATAGCTCGGTCCAGGAACCTCAGGGCTGGTTTACAATTATTGAGCTTCCACCCATTAAGCATAAATACCTGCAAGAGTGCAATGCCACAGAGCTTGTTTTCCTTTCCTTTCACAGTCTAAGACAATCTGTCCTTGGAGGTCCATATAACTCCAATCCTGATTATTATGATACACTTTCGCCCACTTAGAAAAAACACTCAACTTAATCAGCAGGTTAGGCAATTGGTCTTTATTTTCGTACTTTATTTCCCCTCTGTGTCTCCAACCTCATTGACTAAGTCCAGTATCTCCGACATCGCCTGCTTTTTAATCCATTTCCGACATGGAAAAAGCAAACATCCCACAGCAGATATCCCAGGCGGTGGAGTCTGCTCCCATATGCATCACCATTACTGATTCCCATCATCCCTACCAGTGCCTTGAGTGCTATGACAACATCAGTGAGAATACATTTAATCTCCCAGACCCCCTTTATAATATGCACGACGGGCACAGGGCCAAAGCATGCACAGAGGGATCATATTGTGAAGTAGTGTGTGCATGCCCTCTTCTTCCTACCTATTCTGCACACAGACACACACACACACAAACATGCATAAACACACAGACACACACACGCACATACGTGCACGCACACACACACACATGCACACAAATACACCACAAATATACAGTACATGCAACCACACACACACACACACAGACACACACACACACATACACGCACACGTAGACACACGCATTCATACAATCACACACCACACACACACACATCCACCCAGTGTTCCACAGACTCATCTCTGAAAGAAAGATGTGTGTTTGGTGGGGGTGAAAGGACAGAAAGAGAGAGGGAGACGAGAAAGAAAGAGAGAGGCAGAGGAGGAAAAAAAACGGGGCACGTCTTTGAAGACTACCTCTCCCCGCTGTCATTAGCGGCCGGCAGCACTGGAGGGGAAGAGAGAGGAGTGTGTGTGAGAAGGGTGGGGTCCTCGCAGCGCACAATGAATGAAATTGCAAACCCAAGGTTCCTGATTCAACCTGTTATTATTTTTGACACAAGCCATTTACAATAGCTATGAAGGTGGCAATGGAAAATGTAATATTGATTGTATGCCCCGCAGGCTTTGCTCTCCTGACTCCTCAGCTTCACGGGCCTCTCACACATGTTCTGGTGATAGATATGTTTGTTTTTCCCTCTCATGACCTCTATTTCGGGGAGATTGCGTATTGGTTTTGTTGATTAGTTAATTATTCAGATGTTTAGAGAGTAAGTTTAGCAATGGCGCAGACGTGACGGGAGAAATGTGGTGGAAAATACAAAAGCGATGTGTGTGAGAGGCGATGACAGAGGTATGTCTGTTTTGTGTGTGTGTGTGTGTGTGTGTGTGTGTGTGTGTGTGTGTGTGTGTGTGTGTGTGTGTGTGTGTGCGCGCGTGTGAAGCCTGATAAAAGCCTTGATAAAATGCTCCTGAAAAAGAGCATCAAGGAGAGGCTCCTCAGCACACGGCAGTGAGAGTGGGAGGCAGTGTGTTTGGGTTCTAGCGCTACGTGTGTTAGCATCATTAAGTTGCACACTGAACGATTAAGACTTGTGGGAACGGCATACCTCCGTCATAAACACTAACGTGCGACGTCCTCAGACACAACCCTGTGTTTGTGTTCGACACACACACACACACACACACACACATACACACACTCTCACATGCAGACTCACACACATACAGAGAGTCACAGAAACTAGGCTTTTATAAAGGAGGAGGAAGCTAATTTTTCTGACCCCAAGGTGAGGAAAACAAACTGAAGGATTGTCTATATTGTGTTCAGTCACATAAAAAAGAGAGGGAAAAAAAACAAGAAAAAACCCCTGTCACCCCCACCAACCCATCTGCTGTAACACGGGCCTGACAGACCAAAGGCAAACGCGTAAAAACACATCCTTCAAAGAGGGGAGCCGGCTAAATTGCGCCTCTCCCACAACGGTGGGAGGCTCACACTGCCGTGTCTTAGAGGAGTGCTGGGGTTATCAGCGTGCCTGTGATTACAGGAGAAGAAAGACAACCCCCACCCCCCCTCCACCCTGTCGCCCGGGCCCCCTCCGTCTCTCTCTCTCTCTCTTTCTCTTTCTCTTTCTCTGTATCTCCCTCTCTCCTGATAAGTTACTCAAATAAGTGCACAAGACCACTGGTCACTACAGTGCCGGGCAACTCATTTGCAAGCTCCAAGCTGTCCTTATAAAAAACACAACAAACAGAAAGAGAGAGAGAGAGAGAGGAAGTGACTTTCTAATGTGATTCATTTGCTGAATATCATTATATTTAAAAATACTAATTAGAGATAAGTTACTCTGTGCCTGTGTTTTTGTGATTCAAATGGAGTTGTCTGTGCTTCGTTGAGGAGATAACACTCCGTGTGAAGAGAAAGTAAATAAACAGGCAGGTGCTGTTGCTGACCTGTGCACTGGAAAGTATACAGCGACAGAAATCAGGCTGAATAAACCAGGGATGCTGCATGTTGATCTGTGGAGAGTTTCCATGCATGCAGGACCCTTCCTGACCTTTGAGAGCCCTCAGACACACACACCCATACAGACACACACACACACACACACACACACTCACAGAGAGAGAGAGAGAGAGAATCGCCATCTCATTTTCCCTCCTACTCCGGACTTAGACTGTATAATTAGAGTGTAGGGTTTTTATCTCTGGCTGTCATCACATTAGTTTGTGAGGAAGAAAAATCACACATAATGAGGAGGAGATTATAGGCTTTGTGTTTTGGTGTAGCCGTAAATGCTTTCAATGGCAAAAGGGATTGCGCGTGAATGCCCGCCACTATCAGTTTACAAGGGCTGCTCGCATTATGATAGTATCCACGGGGATATCAAAGCTCAGCATATCCCATCTGTAAAAGTAGATGGCAAAATGAGATCCATGGGTGAAGGTAGACGTGCAGCAGACATGAATCCCTCATGCGGCACATATCACAAATATGCAATTTCTTGTCTTGTTTACTGGATGAGAGCATGATCATGATCTCACACTAAAACAATGATAGGTTGATTTTCCTCACATGATCTGATTTCCCATTCACCCTCTCTCTCTCTCTCTCACACACTCTCTGCCTAGTCTCACAGTAATGCACTCGTACATGGCCTCTCCTCTGCTGTAACTTTAATTGCTTGCAAAAGTAAAAGACCTCTCGACATAAATAATGCTAACAAAAACATGTTAACTGGCCCCAGCTCCAGCCGAGTTGATTATGAGTGTTTTTTTTCCCTCTCTGCTTTTAACACTTCACAGTCTGCTTAGAAGCAGGCCATATTGTTTTCTTTTTTCACCCTCATCTTACACATGCTGTCTGTTTCAGAGATGGGGAAGGTTTAGATCTACGAGGGCCCCTGTGGTGAGGGAACTCGGCAGTTTGATAAAAACTCCGGCAAAGTGCTGTGAACTGTATGCAAAAGAAGATAAAATCACCAGCTCCACTGGCCCTCATAAGCAACACACAATACCACCCCCCCCCCCCCTCCACCCCCCTCCACCCTCCCCTAATAAAACAGTGGGAGCTCGGGCCTGCACTCCTTTTAAAATAGACCCTCGTTCTCTCTGAAGTGCGGGAGCTGTGCGGTTGAAGAGGAGGAGGAGAGGTGGAGAGAGGGAAACTGTGTTTTGATCAGTGGCAAGTTGAATTGAGACCCGAGAGCTGGGCCTGTGTTGCCCGAGACTTCGGGGACAGGAGGGAGAGAGGGAGTGGCGCTTGGCTGACGAGCTGCACTCGGCGATGTGGCAGGCCTTGCCTGGCCTCCTCCGTGTGCATGTCGCTCCTCCTCCTTCTGCTCCCACTGGGGTGGAGCAGGGCTTGGGGTTGAGGTGGAAGGAGAGGAGAGGAGAGGAGGGGTGAGGAGAGAAGGGGAACCAGGGAAAGGAGAGGAGGGGAGGGGAGTGGTCCCCCCACTGCTTTACTGGAGGCCCCTGCGGTCCCTCGTCGGGCAAAAAAAAAAAAAAAGGAAAATAAGCCCAGGAGTGCAAACAACCCACCGCATCTCATTTGGAGGAGGATTACCCATTAACCCTCCACCCCTGCGTGCCCCTCTGGAGAGCAGCAAAGGGGATGGGCCTCAGTGTGCCCAGGGACAGTCAACACAGTACATCTGTTGATAGCAAAATACATGTATGATTCCTCAAAATTCTGCAATCTGGCAACAGGTATCTTTTCACGTTTCACTGGGCAAAGTACATGCAGCGCCAATCCAAAGATACATTTGCTGTCTCTATACATGTGGAAATTAAGTCAAATCAGAAGCGCGAAGCTGTATTTTTCTAAAGAGATAAAAAATGAGCCTGGCTCTGTCTTGCTGCATGGCGTTAATATATGCTGCTGGCATTGTGGAAGGTTACTTAAACAAACCGAATCCCCGAAGTGGCAGAATGGCATAAATAAATCATTTGATGAAAAAGGAGCTGTGGTCTATCTAAGGACAGGCTTTCACACATTGCTGTGTTTGTCATGCCAGGACTAGTTTTCAGCTGCCGGAGAAAAGTATTTATTAAGTGTGAAATGGACCAACGCGGACTAACTTGGGTGCCGAGGCCGTGGAGCTCATCGGCGATGTGACTCATTCAGGGAGGGTTTTTTTTATTTTTTTTTATGGCCGTTTATGCACAGCGTCGTGTCATTACCGCCACTGGGATTTACTGGCCCTCTGAAATCTCGCTTTTGCCTGTTGTTAAAATACCCCAGCTGCCAGCTTGCTGGCTTGCTCGCTCAGGCACTCAGTCCTCGTCTCGCCCCGGCCCAGACACTGAACTACAGAAGGTTACGGCAGTTTCACCTGGGTAGGATTTCAGCCCCCCACCAACACCGCCACCCTCCCCCATAAGTCCCCCTGGCAGGCAGAGGAATAATGATAAAAAATATTAACAAGCTGCCTTGGAGATTACCAAGGGCCTTAGTAAGGATCCATGGGCAGCAATTAAAGCATGGTCCCTCTCTGCCTCCAGCACTAATGACCGTGCAATCCCGGACGCTTAAGCGCAATGCCAGATGCTGCAGTGGAACCCAACCACAGTTAATAATCCATTTTGCAGGCAGGATGTTGATATGCCACCTCCACACCTGAAGTTAGCATAGCCATATAATTAGCCCTGAAGGAACACATGCTAATCAGCCAAATGTAGCCGATATGTTTTAATAGCTTGTGTGTATCAGCGGAGCCGCATGTTGTGTAGATGCTTACATTGCAGTTTGACATTCAAACAACTGTTTAGCAATTTGCTTACACATTCAGAATAAACAGTTAACTAACTTACTCAATTAGTTTAGACGAATAATCATTGTAATGACGAAAGATATGTGTCTGCAAGCCCAACAAAACCTAGTCCTTGTTTTCTGATAATTAAACTGATAATATGCCACTGAAAAAATAAGTCTTTACAAATCCGTATTCAGTGGCTATATTTACACACCAACATTATGAAGATACCTTATGAGCACATTCATACAAGGTATGATAACTACTACTACACATGTTGACACATAGTGAATTACCATAAAGTGGCTTCTGGTGAATCTTCTTGCTTATCGTTGTTAATACTAAAGGCTATTCGTATGACACGTTATGCACAATGCAGTGTTAATACTGACCTGCACAAACTATGTAATGAACAGAGCAAAACATTTAGCTAATGTAATATCATGCAACATCATGCTACACACAAGCACCGGTGGGTCAGCGCACAGATGAAGAATTTGTAAAGTGATATACGTTTGTTTAACCCTTAGAACCCGATTGACGCAAAGTGCGTCAAAAAACACACCCTTTCTTCTCTGTTACATTGCTCCGCAACTGTTCATCGCAACGAGATAAAACCTTTATTGCATGACAGAGAAGAAGTGGGGCTTTCCAAAGAGACTACGCACTTGTCTGTACGATCAAGTATGAAAATAAAAAAAAAATCATGAAATTAAATCAAATTGCATCATATTTACAGTCTATAGCTACTTCTCTGCGTTCACCTGCGCACCCATTACTCTCGTTTGAATTACTCGCGAACCCGTGATCGCATAGATATGGCAAGCATATCAGATGAAAGAGGAGAAACAGGGCTATCCATTGATACCATCGATCTTTCTGGCTTATAAAAACAGACGAAGTGACTGCAAAATATTAACGTCATGTACACAAACCAACGCTGCACACCCATTACTCTCGGAGTAATTACTCGCGTACCCGTGATCGGATATGCCACGTATGTTAGATGAAAGAGGAGACACAGAGCTATCATTTGATACCAAATACATCCTTCTGGGTTATAAAACAGACGAAGTGACAGCAAAATAATAACTTCATATAGCTGGACTTACCCCACGTTTTTGTCTGTTTTTGTGGCAAAGCATGTTTATAATCCAACGCTATCGTGTGTTTCTCTATGGCAAAACATGTTCATAATCCGGTTTTGAGATCCTAGCAAATTCCTGCATGGCATCCAATTCAAGGCTCACATTGCATCCCAATTTGTTCAACAAAGAAACACCTTTTTTGCCTTTACTTTGTTCATGGCAATGCAGTAAAAAGTTGAGAATCATCATGAGTGCATACACCATAGTCACACATGCTAACAGGCAAACTTGGGTCAAGTCAGGTCAGATCAGTTCGTGTCACAGATATGGAGCGCAGAATGGTCATTTTTCATCGCTAAATAAAAAATGGCATTTATTTCCGTAAATCACACACCACATATTTCTGTAAATTGCTCAGCCCCAGAGTATCCCTCCATCATGGCAATTATATTGCCCGTTTCAGGACAGTCTGCCCTACACACACATTAAATGCATGTAGAGCTATGAGCTTGCTGTGGTGAGATACAGGTCAAAATATAAGAATTTTTATAATATGATTTTTATATTTTAATTCTTTAAAAATGCTAGTACTAATACATGAAATGATGGCAGATCTGGATAGCCTAGACTCTGCTGAAAAAAACAATATATAATATGTGTGTGTGGCACTTACAATGACCAGAATAAATCCTTATGAATAAAGGTAGTGAAAATGCCCTAAAAACAGCTTAGGGTTCTAAGGGTTAAAGTGACAGCATTTCCATGAAACTTCTGAAAATCATGAACAACAAAGTCAACCTCCATCATGTTTCTCTAGTGTTACGCCTGGATGTTAAAATGCCTAGGGGCATATGGCTGCGTAACTAGTTAACTTAAATAAAGGAGAACAGTAAACACAAACAAGGAAGTAAATGATTGAGATGACCGGTTTATTGATTAAATCAAAATAAAAGTTCAAACAGACAATCACACTAGTAAGACGACTAGGCCTAAACCAAATAGTAACAAACAAACACAAACATACAAACACTAACCTCCCCACTGGGAGTAGTTTTGCCGAACCCGGCACACCCTGGCCACACTAGGCCAGTATTTTGCTACATCGTAGCCACTCTCCCCACTGGGAGTAATTGCCGCACTCGACACACTACCACTATAGTAAACTTAAAAATGAGCAGGTCAAGAACACACAGCATGACAACAGCTCAGGACAATACACAACATAAACACAATACACACAGCCATCCACGGCTCTCACACAACCGTGGATGCTGGCGCTCAAAGGCACTGAACTAATGCCATCTTGGGTCTTTTAAGAGCTGTCCAATCAACCCCAATTAGGAACTCCCTTTCCAGCAATCAGCAGCAGGTGGGGCCTAGACAAGGGCAAAGGCACAACACAGAGGCAGACGGCCGGAACACACTAGGGCCGTAACACTAGATGTTAAATCATATGCTACATATTACTCAATTGATTTATGCGACATAATGCCATGCTACATACATTAGCAAAGATTAGCATCACTGCCTGTTTTCATTGTGTGATTGCGCTCGACGTAGAGCTATCACGCTACATTTTCAAATGAGTACCCTAAAAGTGAGAGTAGAGCACATTTAGTTAAAGTTGCCCTGCTGAGGTTACCCTCCTGCTCAGCTCTTTTCTAAAGCTCTGTGGCATATGGCATAAAAAGAGGACCCCCAACAACTAAGCACTCACACAGGCGCAAGTCACATGTTTGGTGACCTCTGACCTCCAGATTTGTCCTTGTCTGCAGCTGGGGATGGTCCCTGCATTCCTGTCCCATTGGTCATGAGTTCATTAACCCTCACAGAATCCAATCCACCACAAATTCTCAGGTAATTGGCTTCCAAACAAAAAAGACTAAACTTATTCACCTAAAAAAACCTACAGGCAGCCATTATCAATCAGACTGGTTCAATCCATCAAACTTGTGGTTAGTCATTGGTTGTTGTGGGTCACTGTTGACATCATTTTTGTAATAAATATCCAATAGGCTATCAGTGACTGAGGAGTAACTGAGTTATAAGTCTTTTGTAAACATTGGTAGATTAAGAAGATAAATGGTTTGCTGAGTCACAAAAGGCGTATGATCTTTGTTGTTGTTGCAGAATGTGATGAGGATTTAATAGCCTAAATGGCTAAAACACATGTGGAGACACCAGAAAGAAGAAAAAACATGTGCTTGTGTTGAGGTTAGCCCAGTCATTGTAGCATAGCTACAACAGTCTTTGCAGTCATAGTCTTTGCAGTCATATTCAGCTTTACATTTGCTTTAAACCTCTCTTTCTCCCTGCCTTCCTCTCTCTCTCTCTCTCTCTCTCCCTCTCTCTCTCTCTCTCTCTCTCTCTCTCTCTCGCTTTCTCTCTCTCTTTCTCTCTCCATTTCTAGTGATCTGTGCCGCGTAAGGATCCCTCTCCACTCCGTCTGAACGAGCCAAGGGGCCAAGAGAGAGACACTGATGTGTCGCAGAGTACCCAGCACTGAAATGAAGATGTCGGGCCCCTTGCTCTCTGAACCCACTGCCAGTTTGTTTCCGTAGGGAGCTTGTTCTCCGCACCCCCCCCCCCCCCCACCCCCACCCCCCTCCAGCCCCTCATCTCCAGGGGCAAAGCCGTCTCTCGCGCCCGGGCGACTATCTTGACTCTGAACAAATTGTAACTCCTGTGTTGATCAGTGCCTGCTGGTCGCTGGGCTCGCTGGTTATAAACGCAGATGGCTGTCAGGGGTTGCCGTCTCAGGGAGTAGCCTGGGTTCGGTATGCCTTTCATCTCCTGATAAATAGGCGGCCCGTGTTTTTTGTCTGGGGCATATTTAAATACCCATGTCAAACAGGATTTTGTCTTTCCTCCTTCCCTCCCTCCCTCCTTCCCTGTCCCTCCCTCTCTTCTTCATTTTCTACTTCACTCTGTTACACTCTCATTCTGTTCTCTACTCTCAGTTTCTCTCTATCTGGTGGGGAAAATAACAGATTGGAGGTGCGGGGCACGAGGTTGCGGCTTTCACAGCGGGTTCCGGCTCTGTTTCCATCTCCTCTTATCTGATGGATGTTTTGTTTAGTCATCGCTCACATGGGAACTTCATAAGGGCTTACTTTCACCAATTGACTTGATGTATACATGATCACACAGGCCAGGGTCAAACACTCGAGTGCTTTGCTGCGTGTGATTTCGAGAGGCCGTTCCCGAAATGTTTTATCTCATACGGGTCAGCCTGCCAGAGGGGGGGCTTTTGTTGTTTTTCTATTTTTCAAAAGAAAGAGTGGTGTTTACCGGGGAGAAGAAAATTGCTGTCTTTTCCTCTTATCTCGTCTTTTTCCCTCCCCCCCCTTTTAATTATCGGACAGGGTCACTCTCCTCTGTTTTTTTCCTTTCCTTTGACCATCACAGAAGCTACTATTTTGTTATAACCATGTGTGTGTGTGTGTGTGTGTGTGTGTGTGTGTGTGTGTGTGTGTGTGTGTGTGTGTGTGTGTGCGTGTGTGTGTGTGTGTGTGTGCTTGTGTGCGTTGGTTTGACATTGCCGTTGGCATGCACCTCCAACTTGAAAAGCGCCCGCACCTGTGATAAATACTGTCTGCCGCAATCTCTCAGCGAATCAATGAATTAAAGCCTCCTAAAACATTGATGCCCCCTCTCTGGCTCGCAGTTCTGGGCGCGAGACAGATTGCAGGTGCTTCCTGTAGTCAGGAAACGGCCTGATTAAAGAGGTCCGTCTCGTCCGGTTCCCGCCTCTCCACTCCCCGCAGCCCCATCCTAGTTTTTCACTTAAACGAGGCCCCAAAACAAGCGAGATGGAGGACACCCCAGAGACCCGGAAGCCCTCGGCCCAGGCATCATCGTCTGAACTGGGCTATTCCCCCATGCACAACGCTCACTACCTCTCTCTTTCTCTTAATCTATCTCTCCCTCTGTCTGTCTCTTGCTCCCTCTCTCTCTCTCTCTCTCTCTCTCTCTCTATGTCTGTCTCTCTCCCTCTGTCTCTCTCTATCTGTCTCTCTCTCTCTCTCTCTCTCTCTGTCTCTCTCCAGCAGCGTGTGGCAGGATGGGAGGGAGGTTAGAGGGGAAGGGAAAACACGCATGTTGCTGGGAGTGAGGTCTGTCTCTGGGAGGCGAGTGAGCAGACAGCTGACACTGGCATGTCCAAACACTTACACATACACAGGGTGTGTGTCTCTCTCTATGTGTGTGTGAGAATGAGTGTGTGCAGTGGGGAGGCTGAAGGGTGACATTCCACCTCCTCTGCCAGCATGCAGGCATACAGGCACACACACACACACACACACACACACACTCAAACACACACATGCACTGAGGCACACAGGAGGGCTTGATTGGAAACACGGCATGGTTGACAAATGGCACCGTGCTCATATTTCGCCTCTGGCGTGGCCGTGGTAATGATACTGTAATTGTGCTGCACACTCAACACTCACTTCCAATCAACGTCCATGATACGTGTGCATGAGTGTGTCTGCGTGGTGTGTGTGTGTGTGTGTGGGGGGGGGGGGGGGGGGGGGGGGGGGGCACGTGCGTGTGTGTGATTGTACGTGTGTGTCCGTGATGAGCACACAGCTGACTACACACGTCTGCAGAGCCCCATCCCACAGCAGCACACACCATGGAATCAGCAGGCAGGACACATCGCTCCAGCTACAGTCCCTCTGAACAGCACAGCAGGACAGATCACTACTGTGACTGCTGCTGCAGAGCACAGGGCGCAGAGCGCGCCACAACTCTCCACAGGGGCGCCTTCCACGGACGCAGAAAACCACTCGCGTCTGACTGATTGGCGAATTAGTGTCTGTTCAAAACCGAACACAATGGGACACCCTAAAATGAGATCTTTTCAAAAGTGTAACCACTGTTATGTTTCAATAATTAGTGTGGATAATGGGGATCAAAAAGCAACAGTACATAAACAAAACATCTGAATAGCCCTAAGCTGAGGCATAGCACTGTAAGTTTGCAGAATGAAGGAATCAGTACAAGTAACTGCGTAAGCCTGAAAAGGTTCTCCTTATAAGCCCATATGTGGTGACTGTGACACACTTGGGATAATGTCCTTCAGTGTGTCCGGACACATGTTCATAATAGGCATTCAGCTGCACATCCTGGAGCTCTGGAAGACTGCCTTGTTTATCTTTTTTTCCATATATCAGGGGGCGGGTGGTTGCGTACAGTAGATATTTTTTGATAGGCCAATCATAAAAATGTGATAAATCATAGTGTAGTGCAGTGTAGATAATAGTTCTAATCTCTCTCCTATGACCCGTGAGCAACATACCGTGTGTATGTATTTGTGTGAAGTTAAGAGTATGCTCTTTTACAGTGCCTTCTTACAACTTGTTTCTGGTAGCAAACTGCCTGGTTTTGTGTATGTTGTTTTGCTTGATACTATCTCTCATTATACCCAGGGAAATGCTTTAGCAGTTGAGATAACATTGATACACTGTACAAGGGCACCCTGTGATGTCCCAGCCATCCTTGTGTGTTATGATTATGGGGGAGCGGATAAGGATCTGTACGTATGGATGAAGTGTGGGCCAAGTTTGTACTACTTGTTCTCGATGTCGGGAGATATGTGTTTATACAAAACAGTTGATCACACTTTGTTTTGCCCCTCATTTTGCTAAGATACCCTCTTTTCTTTTCTTGAGGCCATGAAACAGTTTGACAAATTGCTATATCTTCAATCTGATGACAGGAATTGGCAGAACCTTTATGCCTTTTCAACTTCTTAAGAATGTGTACTTTCCCTCCTCTTCCACTGAAAAAATGTTACACTGGCTTAGTGGGTAGCGAGGAGCTTAGCATCCCATACTAAATGCTGTATTTGGAGGTAATGTAGGCTCTCAGCAGAAGTCCATGGAGTAAGTAGGTCACTGAATTATGCACTCAGTTATAGATGACAAACCCTGATTCAACTAAAACATATCGTCCACCGTTATGGAGTTATTACCCCCAGGTTGACAGGAGAGATTTTCAGCAACAAAGTAATTCATCCCCGCATGTAGACATTACTTAATGATGAATTAACCCAGCAACCCCCCAAAACACACTCACACACATGCACACGTACACACACACACACACACACACACCCCCGGGCAGAGTAGCCCCTTGGAAGGTTGCAGTGGCTGAATATTTCAGGAGTGACCTCTGCATGCAACGGGCAGGAATGTGAGAAATCCTAGTTGCGTGGGAGAGGCTGGCGAGCTGCTCTCTGAGCCCCGGCGTGTTTCTGGTGCTACCACTGCCCTCTGCAGGAGTGCCCGACCACAAGTAATGATGTAAGCACATTTCCCCCACAAACGGAGTGTGGTCATGTATGGGATGTGTGCGTGTGTGCGTGCGTGTGTTTGTGTGTGCGTGTGTGTGGTGTGTGTGTGTACGTGTGTGTGTAAAACAAGTGAGAAAGAGTGAAAAACAGATACACACACTTATGGGCCCAGCATCTTCTTCACTATCTCTCTCTCTCTCTTTCTCTCTCTCTCTCACACACACACACACTCTCTCTCTCACACACACACACACACTCTCTCTCTCTCACACACACACACACTCTCTCTCTCACACACACTCTCTCTCTCTCTCTCTTTCTGTCTCTCTCACTAACACACTCTCTCGCTCTCGTCGCCCACTCTTCCACTGGACTGGCAGCCTAGTCTGTCTGACGCAGCCGGCTGCAGCTCCGCCACCCTGAAGCGCGCTGATGTGTGCATCTCCTCTCCTCTCCGCTCCTCTCCTCTCCCGGCCCACACGCGCTGAGCGGAACACAGCCTCGCCACCTCATTAGCCAGCCTCTGCTGCCACGGCTCCGAAATGCAACACGACAAGGTGCTTTTTGTGGCGGGGGACGGGAGGCGGGCTTATATAACCTCAACGGCGGCGGTGGTGGTGGTGGTGGTGGACGTGGACGTGGACGCCGCCCAAAAAAAAAAAAAAAAAAAGGGAAACGAGAAGCACACCGCTGCTGTTTTTCCGCTGTGTGTTATTGCGCCGCAGCAGCACTGTCAGAGCGGTTTGAGGGTCTCCTCAGTCAGGCTGCTGAACCTGGGAAGGTCCCCTGGGTGCTGCTTTCATGGAGAGACGCTGGATGAGGGAGGAGGGGGGGGGGGGGGGATGTTACGGGTGTTGCAGAAGGTGGGGGTAGTTTGGGGGTTGGGGGGGTTGAAAGTCCTTCAGAGGGAACACAGATGAGAGAGAGAGAGATGGGGTTGGGGGTTGGGGGGGTGGGTGGTGAGGATTTGGTGAGCTGAGCTGGCGACCAGGAGTCAGTGAGTGAGTGAGTGTTGCTGGCAGGGTTCACATTCCTGCTCTAAAGTCTCGGTGCGCTCTAATGGCCTGGAGCTCAGGATGAAACCAGGAACAAGCCCAAGGGGCTCATGTTTCACAGCAACAGTCCATAGTCTGAAAATGTGTGTGTGTGTGTGTGTGTGTGTGTATGTGCCTGTGTGTATGTGCATGTGTGAGTGTGCTCTTTCAGAACATAATGTACACGAGGGAGTGTAGGTGTTGATTCCATATACTGCAAGATGAGGGACATACCATGCATTGAAGATGTGTGTGTATGTGTGTGTGTTTATGTGTGTCAGAGCATATATTATGCCTCTGTGGATTCAGAACATGCTGTGCATGTACCCACATTCTCTCTCTCTCTCTTTCTCTGTGTGTGTGTGTGTGTGTGAAAGAGGGTGTGACCAAGTGTATGATAATAAATATTCTGCAGTCAGTTTGATCATTTGTGCATCTCCAAATCCTCTCTACTGTAAGCACCTGAAGTGAATAGTGAATGTGTGTGTGTGTGTGTGTGTGTGTGTGTGTGTGTGTGTGTGTGTGGGCTAAAGCAACTGTAGCTCCTCTTTAGGAGTGTGTGTGAGCGTGTGACAGATCATGCTTCAAGGCTGCCGGGCGCAACTCGGAGGTCTAGCAGCACCACTCAGAGAGGCCCACGGGGTCCTGAGCCACTAATTAACTAATTACTCTCTTAATTGGACATGTTCAGTGTGGTTCTCCCTCCCAGTCCTGGCTCTTTTAGATTTGTCTCTCTCTTTTCCCACATTCTCCAATGGCCTCTTCTATTTTTTTCACTTGATACATCATTACAGTTTTATTTCTCAGTCTGGCTGCTTATAGCACTAAATGCACATTTTATTCTCAAAGAATATCTTTATTTCCCTCTTGACATTCATGCTTTTGGTGTTGCCAGAGCGTATAATTACACACTATGATTTCCCACATCATGCTTCAGATCGGAAATAAATTAATGAATTGGAGCGCTGATGATGAATTTATTTTAATATTCGATAATTGAATAGCTATTCAATGAATGGCTATATGTGTAGCAATAAGTGCCAATGAGGTTTCCATCTAAGTATGAAGTTGTGAACACAGGCCAATGTTCTATACATTCTGCTCTTGTATTTCCAGTGTTTGGTCTCCAGACAGGTTGCATTTGTACTGCTACATTTCTCCATATTTCCAGTGTGACTGAAGGAGCTGCCTTGGAGACTGGTGGTCACATCTGCGGTGCCTGAGAGAGAGAGAGAGAGAGAGAGAGGGGAGATGCTGTACAACCGGGGCCCCTACTGAGACCCATCATCCGGAACCCCACCCCTCTGTCCCTCCTTCCTCTCCTCTCCTCTCTCTCTCCCTCCCTCCATCTCTGGGCGGTGACAGCAGCTGCTGGGGGATCTGGAGAAGAAGCAGCTGCTGTGGGAATAGGGGTGGCGTGGGGTGGGGTGCGAGGGTTGGGGCAGGAGGGGGCAGAGATAGAGCTAATGCAGGCTGCCAGAGCCCTGCCCTGCCCTAGCCTGCCTCACTCTCAATAGAATGGCATCCTCACCACTTAACCACCCAAAACAGCAACCCACTAACACACACACACACACACACACACACACACACACACACACACACACACACACACACACACACATACACACACACGCACATACAGGCCTGATCAGCCCACCTGCCTACTTATAAATACCCAGCATGCTTGCAGATACAGACATACTGACAAACCGAAACACACACACACACACACACACAAACACACACACACACACAAACCTTCCCATCCACCCTAGCCTAGCCCTGCCTTGATATGTTTTGTTCATAAACACCCACAATGCACACACACACACACATACACATGAGGAGAAAAAGAGATGCAGACACAGAGAGAGTGATACATGAACACAAATACACACACACACTACACAAACATACACACACTACACACACTACACAAATACACACACAAACACACACACTACACACACACAAACACACACACTACACACACACAAACACACACTACACACACACAATACACACACACACTACACACACACAAACACACACGCTACAAGTACTTGCTTGACTCGAGGGCATCATTTGATGCACTGAGATAGAGGAGGGCTGCTTTGTGAAAGAGGAGGAAAAAAGAGAAGGTGTAATATAATAGGAGGCCTGCTGAAATGGTGTATGTGTGTGTGTGTGTGTGTGTGTGTGTGTGTGTGTGTGTGAACACACTGTGTTCTCTTTATATCCCCTCTGCTTTGCTAGTCTCAAGGTTTTGTGCCCTGGGCAATGTTAACTGCATTTTCTCTGCCTGAAGGTGCAGTGAGATCATTATGTTTGTAGACCAAAAGCAAGATCTATGGGAGCTTTCATTTAGTCTCCGTGCAAGAATGTACGACCATTATTTTGCTCTTTTTAATGCAAAGCAAACACTCCATTTTTTCACAAACAAGATTCATTGAGTTTGTGTTGTGAGGGGCGCGGGGGAGGCTGTACTTCAGCGCTGGGGGTCTGGCAGGGGCAGGCAAGGACAGGCTGTTTGGCTGCATTGACTCATCAGAAAATCATCTCGGACGTGAGCTCATGCTGTTATCTATCTGCACCGGCTGGCCGGCTGGAGCCACGGCAACCGGACTTCCGGTTGCTGATGCAGAGGAGGGAGGCAGGGAGATCTCCCTTCACACCTCTGCCTGTGCACTCCCATCTTCCAGCTGAGCAGTCTCCTGTAACCTCCCACCACCGCACATCCAACCCCAACCCCACCCCACCCCACCCTGCACTGCCGCCTACGCCTCTTTCCCCTGTCTCCCTCACCTCAGAATCCAATTTGCTCTTGTACCCTCTCTCTCAATCTCTCCCTCCCTCGCTCCTTCTCTCTCTCTCTCACACACACACATGCTCCCTCCTTTCCCCCTCCCTTGGAGGAATTAGGTCCCTCTTCACCAACCCCACCCTCTCTTCCTCTCTCCTTTTCTCTCTCTCTCTCTCTCTCTCCATTCTGTGCCTCCTCTCACTCTCACTCCAGAATCCAATTTGCTCTCTCATCCCCCCCTCTCCCTTCTTCTCCTCCACCCACCTTGCTCTTTCTATCTCTCCGTCATCCCCTCATCCTGCTACTCTGTGCTTTTCATCCTGTCTCAACCCCACTGTCCTTTCTTCCTTCAAGCACATGTACTATTCCTCTTTTCCTCTCATCCCTCAATTTACCCTGTTCTTCCCCTCTCTGTCTCCTTCCCTCGCTCTCTATCTGGGGGTTGATGGAGGAGAGTAGCATTGCCGCATCTGTGTGTGTCTATGTGTGTGTGTGTGTGTGTGTGTGTGTGTATGTGTGTGTTTGTGTGTGTGTGTGTGTGTGTGTGTGTGTGTGGGAACATGGCGGCTGTGTGTAGTGGTCTTGCCCTGGGGGTCAGTGGTGTGGCTTGGTCTATTGCAGGCCTCAGGAGCGTGTGCTGTTGCAGGGAGCAGATCCAGGGAGGGGTCACGGAGGTCAGCGTCATTCAGAGCCAGGGCAGCGTCTGAAAGGTGGAGGAGAGGGAGGGGGCAGCGCACAGAGAAAAGGGCTCTTGTTCCGCAGGTTACAAAAGCCAGAGCCCAGCATTCCTAAATAATCGATCATCTCCTCTCTCTCTCTCTCTCTCTCTCTCTCTCCTCTCTTTATCTCCCTCTCTTTCTCTATATCCCTTCTCTCCCTCTCTTCTCTCTCTCTCTCTATCTCCCTCTCTTTCTCCATATCCCTCCCTCTCTTCTCTCTCTTTTCTCTCTCTCTCTCTCTGTCCCTCTGAGCAACTCTGTATTCGTGTACCCACTGAGCTGTTAAATATGTGCCCGAGGTAATGCATGCTGATATTTATTTCATTTAATAAAATAGATTTCCATTGCATCTCCTCATGCTTTTTATTTTTAATATAGCCATACTCCATTTGCATTTCTTGGTGCATGTCTTGCACAGGATGAAGACAAGTGACAACTTTCCCCGTTAATTAGCTTGTGCTAGCCTGCGCCCTTTACTGTTTTCCTGGCTCTTCCCCTGTAAAGGTTAATATTCAGTTCAGTGCCACCAGCCGTCAGACAGACAGTGTCTCAGAGATCATATTGATCCGCTGACATCATAGGCCACTGACATGGCATTTTGTGAGTGTCCTGCGCTGTAGAGACCATTACTGCCCCAATGATATCTGCTGTCTTCCCATTCAGAAGGCTCCATGGATCCTATTGAAGCCTGTTTGCTAAATAAGCCATTTAGGCCGCGCATTTATCTAAAATTCTCTTTTCAGTACAAACAAGAGAGAGAGAGAGAGAGAGAGAGAGAGAGAGAGAGAGAGAGAGAGAGAGAGAGAGAGAGAGAGAGCCGGGAGCGTGTTTTGGGGATCAGGCGAGAAAAAGAACCCTCTCCATGTTTCTATTTAATGGAACATTATGTAATTTAGTTTCCAGAAAACATAAGGAATGGCGGCAGATTCCATCTGATAAGCTGATGGTTTTCCCCTCCTCCTCCTCCTACCCTTCGTATCTCTGCAATGGAGGCTTCTTGCCTTTATCTAGTCTATTAATCAGAGTATGTATTTCATCTAAAGGAAACAATAGGCTTTGGTGATCACATTGTGGAGTGCTCTGCCCCCTTGTGTGTCTTGCTAAGATCTTGGTCAGTGATAGGAAATCTATACAGAATGAGAGGCCAGTTTCTTCCCTCGGACCAAGTGGATTTCATTAAGAGAGCCGGGGCCAGCGCCCCAGAAGTGAGCACCTACACTTTCCCCAAGCTGTCAGACGGAAGGGGAGATAGTAAGGACACTCGCTCTCTTCCGTCCTTTCCCTCTCTATCCTTCTTTCTTTTTCCAATTCTATTGGGTGGGTATGGGTAGTGTGGGTGTGGGTGGGGGCATTGGGTGGGGAGCTTTTCTAAGCATGGGTTTTCACGTGATGAAGGGCCACACTAATGACGTGACACTTTTCAGAGGCTCAGTATTGCTAGAAGATCTGCTCATTATCTGGACACATTAAATTCACTCACCCCCAGTCTCTCTCACACACACATACAAAGACCTGAACACAATGTGAACTAATCATTGGGTCCACCAACACTGTTTGACTTACAACTGGACAGACTATTGATGCAAGTGTGTCAGAGTCTTTTTTATATATTATTTACAATTTGTACTTTGCATGAAATTGCCAGTGACCCCCCTACACTGCGGGTTTGCAGGGAGCCTCATTTATTCTTTCGATGTGCTGTATCAGAGCTTAGTGGGCTGCAATTAATTCACTGCCTCTAGGGCCTCCCGGGCATTGTGTGCGGGGTCAGTCTGGGTCACTCCAGATTTTCTCTTCTCTCTCCTTCTCCTTGGTTGTCTTTCTCCCTTTTTTCCCTCTGAAGTAAGTAAGCAGTTGTAGGTTTGTTTTGGATCCAGAGCGCCAGGTCTAATTCTATCTAGCAGCTGGTCCTTTTCACTCGCTGTTTACTTTTGAATGCTAAATCTGCCCTGTGCTCATAAAGACATCTTTTGGGCTTTCGTTGACCCAATCTAACAATCAAGAAGGGCCTAATTAAAAGCAGTCGAAAGGCTCCTTTTTTGAAAGGGAGGAGAAAAACTAAATTTCAACGGTCAAGCAGGCAGGGAAAGTAGCACTTTTATGCATTCAATTTGGTTGCCCTGAATTTCACAAATTATGTCATTCAGATGTTAAGCTTCCTCACCTAGTACTTATCTGTGATTTAATTTCACCAACACAAATACACATACACTCATATACACATTGCGTGCGCACACACACACACACACACACACACACACACACACACACACACACACACACACACACACGACACACCACTCAAGTAAAGAAGCCAGTCTGGTCAGTGCTGCCGCCTTTGCATATGGGACTTGTTTGTCGAATGCTGTGTCATCAGACCTCTTTTGCCCCTGAGCTAAGTCTAAACACAGCACTTTGTGGCTGCGACGCCATCTGTCAGAGGGAGGGAATCCGACTTGCCATCCAAAGAGCATACAGCGGTGGTGTTTTAAGCCCGCCCGCCCGCGCCTCACTCTCTCTCCCTCTGTCATGGAAATGCCACCACTGAGTAACGTCCAATCCTAATCCCACTTCACAGCTGAGTAATGCTCGGGCCTAATCCCGAGCCACAGCTGGTTTTAGGGGCACTGTCACAAACACACACACACACACACACACACACAAACACACAGACACACACACACACACACACACACACAAACACACACACACACACATGCACACACACACACACACACACACACACACATGCACACACACACAGATTGTCCCTTATCTGAGTGAGTATGTTTACAGGGCAACATGTGTCGAGTGTCTGGCTGGGGCTAAAGTGGAGATATGCTCCTATTTTCCCAGCAAAAGTGGTGTGCATTTCCTCAGCAGAACAGATCAGGCTATTCATGCTTATGGTAATGAAATGTAACCCAATGCCACATGCTTTTTCTTTGCCCCAAATGTGATTAATTCATTTCTCAAAGAAAAGTAAGTTATGGTCGGTAATTTGAACTCGTGTTTGGTTACATTAAATGTGGCTTTGATTAAATGTAATAATGCCCTGTATAACATCTGTATATGGGAGACATTTTAAAAGGATCAGCATTAGGAATGCTATAGCAGCTTGGCACACAAGTCAGATCTCGCCGACTATTTTCTTTTTTTATTAATGGCTTATGTAACACATCAAACACATTACCATTTAAGTATTGCCACAAATGGCTGGGATACTGTGCCATAAATTAAACCTGTCTAACATATGAGATATTGTACCTCTGGGTTAGAGTTTAGGGGAAAAAAGTTTCAGAAAATTACAGGGAGCTACTTCAAGCAGGAGCTTTGACCAGACAAAAAACAAATAGAAACTTTGCCTGGGAGAAAAGAAAGAGCCTTGTGATGTCAGTTTAAAAGCACCTGCCTGTCTGTGTCAGAAGACCTGCAGAGAAAATTTAATTCTGCTATTTCATACTTGATTGCAGAGATTTATGTGAGGTGATTACTCTGCTGTGTCTGCCAACCCCAGCAAGGATCAATTCTTTCAATCAATTCCACTTCTTAAGAGGATAGTTGAGATTACCAGGATGTGGCCTACTGTGGACAAGGGACCATAATGCTCTTAATAGGTCACTAAAATGTGTGTTAGAGGCTCTGTCAATGTCCGTTGGATGAATCCTTGGAGAGATCTTCTTCCCTCCTTCTCTTGGCTGAGAACACAGTTGGAGGGGGGGTGTGGAGGGTTATTTGGAGGTGGACACTACTGTGCTGTGAGTGGAAAGTTTTAGATAATATCATCTATCCAGAGAAACAATGTCAGCGCATGTATAAACAATCAATAATTATGTTATGCACCGCAGTATTTGTCGATGCTTGGCCCGTAGTCAGAGTTGAGTCCAAGGGGCAAGAAAAAAAGTGGGTGGGGGTTGGGTATTGGAAAGTTTCTGGAAAACAACAATAACCGAGCACGTTTATCCATCAAGATAATAAGTCATTCACAGGGCACCATTATTGAAGAGCAGAGTTCCACCCAGTGGGATGCTGGGCCAGGGTATTTGTTTTCCATTAGCCTTATAGTGCTCGTCTATGGGCTGCATGTGTGAGGAGCTCTGCGCTCCTCATGTCCAACCTTAATCGACTGCCTCTGACAATGTGTGTGTGTGTATTTGTGTGTAAATACATTTGGTGAGTGCATGTGTGACTGTGTGCATGTTGTGAGAAAGGTGTGTGTGTGAGAGAAAGAGGGCAAAGTTTGGTTAGTAGTCAAGCTTTCACAAATTACACCATTAGATAAGAGCTGGAGGGTGAGTGAGTGGACTGAGGAGGTTATCCCCCAAACACACAGTGTGTGTATTTAACACTGGCAACAGGCAGGAAAAAGCAAACCACACTCAGCAAAGGGGCAGCGGCTGAAACAAAAACCCTGACCCTCCGCTACCACCACAGAGCCTCTCTCACAGAGACGCCTCCAGCCAAGGGGAAAGGCCCCTGTCCGGCTCTCTGAACACGGTGGCCATGACACTTCCAGAGCCAACCCACGCGTGCCAGTTTCATTCAGTTCCCATAGACAGAGGCAGACCCAGCCAAGCAGCCAGACACGCCAGGAATGACCCGCCGCTCGCCTGAGAAAACAAACCCAGCTGATACCAAGGTATCATTATGTGCGTGTGAAGAGAAATGAAACATATATGGTTTTCTTCACTTTGTGCGGTTTTGATTGATTTACGACCATCCGACTTGAGACGTGTTGATCTCTCTGTGGCAGTAAATCATGCACTTGGTCTCCCACGGCCTCTAGTAAACGAAGGAAACTGTAAAACATTAAAGCGGCAAAGTTGTGAAAAAAAAAATTGTGCATTTCATTCTTTCGCCAATACCAAGCCCATACCTCTTAGCCATACAATTAAAATGCTTTTGATTTAACCCTGGGCCAGTAGTCTGCTTCTCGACATGAAAGCCAGACTTTCAGTGTCGGTTGTATTTTCAGACATGTTAATCCTGGTTTCTGATGACTCTGCCATTCAGTTTCTATAGAAGTTCCGTCTGGATCCTGCCCTGGCCATAAATAACCACTGTGGCTTTCTAAGATATTTTTCCTTTGTTTCTGGAAAGTTCCAATCATAGGCAGACAACAACATCGGCACTGGCTGAAACACATCCAACTCGCCAAACCAAAAAGCTTAGCCTACAACATATTTCCTCAAGAACTGTTTTTCTTTTTTCTGTCTGATTGCCAAACGTTGACGTGGTAATAATAATTTTTTATGCTCCATATATGACTCCTTTCACACAGACTGTCACTGAGCTCCACAACACCCACAACACCCACACCTCTTAGAACTGCACAGAAAGGGTTCTGATTAGCATGAGAAAAGGGTCCATGCAGACAACGGTATGCATTATGTATTCAGTGAGTTTGTATGAAATGCAGCCCCTGTCACGCCAGCAGCCCTGTAATCTCATGGCAGTATTTCAAACTGCTTGGCGGAACCCTCTGGAATGAATGCGCATACAACATACATAAAGAAGTAGCCATGCCCCCATTATAATATACATCAAATGTAAGGAGGAGATGCCAAAGATGTCAGTGGAAGGCTGAGGTAACTGTCTGCCAACCGATGCTGCCTGCTCTATGTTAATGAGACCAGGTTGTTTTGCATTTGTGTGTGTGCTTCTGTTTGTGCATGTGTGTGTGTTGTCTCTGTGTGTGTGTGTGTGTGTGTGTGTGTGTGTCTGTGCTTCCAAGGAAGACTGGCACACGAGTGCAAAAAAAGCCGTAAACAAAACATTTGTTTCTTCAGACTTCACCCAGCAAATTAGATATTATGATGCTGCAACCCCCTCCCCTGCTCCAGCTAAGTGAAATAAAATGAAATGATAAATAAAAATAAAACTCAATAGGATGCTGCTACGTCAAATTAAGTAACAAGTTAGAGTGGCTCTTTCTTATCCAACCCCACAGCATTAATGAATTCAATAAATGCAGATAAATGTCATAATGTTGTCAGGCTACTGTATAGAATGCTAAAATATTGTGATAGAATATATTAATATTTAAAATTGTTTTTCTCCATAGAATGTTCTTCAGTGGAAAAGTTTTTCTTTCACATCAAGAAGTTATCACTGGGTGTGAATTCATGACTAATTATTGAATTTATTCTTGATGCAATTGCCTGACCCAGTGAATTATGCTTATTTATCAGCATACAGTATGTCACCTTTCATGCTTACACCATTCCATTGCTAATTTGATGGAAGGTAGCGTACCAAATATAAACCAATTTAATATGAAAACTTGTGAAAAGCGCATGTGGATATAGAATAAGCACAACAGACCTGTACCTGAGGTATGCTTTGAGATGCATATATTGATATATCATTGCATGCTAAAATATATGGAAAAGAGTAGAAGTAAAAATGCATTTGTTGTGAAGCAAATCTTTTTCTGGTTAAAAACTAGTGATAACTAGTGAAAACTACTAAAAAGGCAGTCAAAAACTAATACCAGAATCAGCTGGCATGCTTACTATCTGTCTTATCAAAGGTCTTTAAAGTGGAGTTTGTACAGCTTACACATGCAGTCAGATGCATGACAGAAAAGTGAGTTGAAAAGTCAGTCAGGGGTGGGGGATGGGTATTGCTGTGCATGCGCTTATCAAGAGGTGATAACTAAGCATCCGTTATATTTTAAGAAATCGTGGAAAATGTTGTTGTTAAGTCCAACTTCACGGGCCCAACAAATATTTGGTCAAAACATTTTTACTAGCGTAGCCAGACGATTTTTGCAACTTATAAGCCTTGTCACCATCACCTCCATTTTATTGAGGACAAAGATCTTAGAGCGTAGCGCTCTATAATCTTTGTGTCTTATAGTGACATAGCAGGTGGTCAGATGAAAGCTTTTTACATGTTGGTGTGGTTAGACCCGAACTCCAGAACTGCATAGCATAGGCAGCTGGTCAGAATGTTTGAAGTGATATCGATCCTTCACATGACCATAAACCAAAAAATTATGATAGCAGTAGGGGTTGCCTATAAAAGCATGTTTCAAAGAATGCATAAATTGTTGCATATTATCTTTTGAAAGCAGCTCATTATCAAGAGTAAAGGGATGAACCTGGTTAATGTCTGTTGAACAGTTATGCTACACTTAAGACATTGATCACAGTGATTACCATGCTGTATTATGTATTGTAATAAAAGTCCACAGAAGATGGATTAAAAAGAAAAGCAGACTTTTGATACGATTGAGCAACTTTATGAAATTGAGCTGCCTTAAATCCTCAGTCGTATCCTCAGATCGCCTCATTTCACTAAGACTTAGTCTTCCTTTCTGCAGACATGTCCACACAAAGACCACTGTGCAGTCGTTATGTTTGTTTAGTCTGCGAAGCTCATATTTTAATAAAGCGCTTATCCCGTGGGGATGCTGCTATATTGGCATTGGCCTCCGCAATTAATCCATACTTTGTAAGTGTATAATCATTCATCACAGGCAGGTGCTGGTGATAGACCATTTGAGTGCAGGGGGGGGCCTTGCCTTTGTCAGCGCGAGAATGGCGCCGACGACAGCGCGGCACGGCTGTCATCGGCTGTCACATGTTGCGCTTTGACGCGCGGGCGGGCGGGCGGGCGCTCTGGCAGCCACCATGCGTTGCGGGCGGACGCCTGCGCTACTAAACAACGACGTGTTTACAGGCCAGGACAGATACAGACAGACAGAGAGAGAGAGAGAGAAAGGGAGAGAGACGCCAGCGTCAGATTGGACAGCCAAATTCATGGCGCCTTCCCTCCGGCAGGCCGCGGCTTAAATCCTGTGCCTGCATAGACAGCTTTTCCCCTTCTTCTCCCCCCCCCCACCTTTCCCCCTCCTTTCCCTTTGCTCTGTGGTGTTCTGATCTATTTTTTCGCTCTTTGCTTTGCTGTGTCCAGCAGGGATGTTTTTGAAGTGCTGATCCTGTTGAACTCAGTGTGACAGCAGCACAACATGCCGTGGCACACACATGGGCCCCTCTGCATACGGATGGAAGATCCCAGGTGCATATAGATTGGGGGAGAACTAGGATGCATCATGTCTGCTCAGGCTACCAAACAGGTAAACAGCCTTCCATCCCTTTACCTCACACACATTCATTCCTTGGATTTCTCTCTGCAGAAATCAACAAAAACTTTGATTTGAGCGGCCTCTTTTGTAGATTAGCAGGGAGGGGTGGTCGCTTTGATGAATGTGAGCACCCCGTAAGCACTTTTTCCTGCATACAATAAAACATGGTGACTGTTTGATGCGTCCGTGTAAGATTTCCAGGCATCTCTGCAACCTTTGCAGTTTACCAACACCGAAGAAAACAGATGAGAGGCCACCGTGAGTTATTGGATTTTAGATTCACTACTCACTCCGGCAGGGTTTTTACTGTGGGGCCTTATGCACGCGCGTGGCTTTAAGAGGTATTCTAATGTCACTCCAAGGAGCTGCATCCCAGGGCTAATTACCGGGACACCCTTAACAGCAACGTCAGTATTGATTCCAGTGAAAGTAGTTTGGAGAGGGGCGTTGTCTCTGCCACCCATGTCTGTCGTGCAAGAAACCCATGGCAATTTTCTCTAGTTGCTCTTAACAACAACAACCCAGAAAGAATGACTCGGCGAAAAAATGAAATAAATATGGCGAGACGAGCTACATCCTCATGGTCGGCACACACACACAGACCCGTTTTCCATTCCGTCCGATTTTTCTAACCCCCGTCACGCCTGCGGGATTTCAGGCTCTGGGGCAAACCTCTGACATGCATTTGGCTGGATCCCGTCGTGTCACCGGGGTGTCTGAGCAATCTGCCGCTGCCGGATAATTGCTGCATACAATGTAAGCATGGGCCAGAGGAGACGAATCGCTCAATACACAATCAAGCAGGAAAGAGTGGAGCCGCGTGTGTCCCCATTAATGCAGACCAACAGCCGTGCTGATTGTGGCTGCACTCTCAACTCAGCACACACGCAAACACACACACACACACACACACACACACACACACACACACACACACACACACACACACACACATATACATATACACATAAACACCCTACCCCACCGACTGGAAAATGCCCCTCACTGTTGATCAACACATATTGATTTTCTCTCTTTCTAATTGGACTCAAGTTAATTACAAGCAATTAAAATCATGAATGATACATAAGTACACCTGCTTTGGCCGAGGCTGGCTGTGCCACCGGGCTCCACTCCCCTGGTTGCCCCCCCACAACCCCCCTCCCTGCCGCCCCCCGCCAACCCCAACTACAACCACCCCCACCTTCACCATGTCTTTGTGTGCCCCAGGACCAGAGAAAATAATTGGGCCTGCTTAAATCGTTTCCCCTCGGCTGGCCGCTCAGCTGTGGTCAACTGGGCGGATTTTCATTCCTGGGGAAATCTGGTTTACCTGGACTTATCTCCCTGAATCAGCCCCTGAGCTAGGCTGTGGTTTGTGGTGGAGGAGAAGAGGACAGAGGAAGGAGAGAGAGAGAGAGAGACAGAGAGAGAGAGAGAGATAGAAGGAGAGAGAGAACAAAAACAGCTCCTGCTATCTCCCAGCCCCTAGCTCCATGCTGCATTCCGTTTGATCAGCGTCGAAGTTCAGTGGAGCATTGCGCTCACCTTTTGGCCTCTCTATCCTGTGTCTGAGTGGAAACTCGACTCAGATGCTGCAATAACAAGAGGAAATGAAGGAAGTTTTGTCAACTTGCACCTCGTCCAGGGTCATCCGGTGATCCCGGGCGCTAGCCAGTCAGCCAGAGAGCGCATCTTATGGTCTGTGTCTTCTCTTACCTCTCAATGAGACATAAGAAACATGGTGTAACTGGCCATAATAATGGAAAACAGAAGTGATATAATAGTAGACTTTGAAAAACATGTCCTAGTGATTAAGTGCCCATGTCTGGTTTTGAGCTAATATCTTTCATTAAAAAGTAGTAAAAATTAGCCGTACCATCGTACCATCAAGAAAACTAAAAAAAAAAAAAATACAATTACAGCATTTCCATTCCATCCAGATTTTAAAGTAGTTCTAATTTCTGAATGACAATTAATCCTTCTACCATACATAGGCATACACATTCTCAATCTCATACACTCTACATCAAGAGTTGCCAACCCTCAGTCCACAAACTGCATGCGGCTCTTTAGCCTCTCTCTATTGGCTCCCTGGTTTTGTATAAAAATGGAAATAAATAAAATATTGTTTACGATTTGCTTTGATTGTTGGGCTTTAAGCTATCCTTATGTTATTAGCCTGAGAAAATATGTAGCCTGCCCTGAACTCCCGAGTAAAATGTGTAAAACTCATAGAAATGTCATATGTCACATCCTTGCATCCTTTTAACAGACTCTGGTCGCTTGAGTGGTCTTTTCCCAAGCTAGCAATGGTGCCAAAATCATCAAAAATATAAGTCATGGAGTAAAACAGATCAATTTAAAGTGCTGAGACAAATTGGTTTGCTTTCACCACCACTGCAACTGAATTACCGGAATGTCTGATCTGCAATGTGCAATGCAGATGTGGATGACATCTCAGAAGTAGATGATTCAGAGAGAGAGCATATCTCCATTTTGGCCAAATGCCATGCCATGCAACATTGCAAAAGTTAAAGTTGCCCAGTGAATCAAAACTACCGCAACATTCAGTGGATTCTTCTCTTATCTATGCTACAGCTTTCCGCCAACTTTCATGAAAGTCGGGCTGGTAGTTTTGTGCAATCCTCAGGGAAACAAAGAAACTGCCTTCAAGATAACATGCTATTTGAGCACTGAGCAGGAATGTCAAAGTCAATACATGCATACATAGCAAAGCAATATAGATGCAGGTCATAATTGTATTGTTATGATTATTATTACGATTGTTTTTATTATAATGTGGAGGAACAGTTTGAGCAAGGTAGATGGGAATTTGGGATGAGAACCGTTAAGAATCAACATAAACACACTCCAGTCTATCTGGGACAACATTCTGGCCTGCCATCCAATGGTTTAAAAGCTAATTCAGACTAATAGGTTGAAACTTACTTGTATTTAAAGAGTTTAAATATTTTGGTGGCCCCTAGTAAGATTTTTAACAATTACTTCTAGTCAAAAACTGGTTCTTTTGAAGGTAAAGATTGCCGATCCTTGTTCTACATGTACCAACATGGTTTACAGTCTCTGAGCTATAGGCGCACACTCACTGCAATACACTTCAGTCTATCTGGGACAACATTCTGGCCTGCCATCCAATGGCTTAAAAAAATATATGTGCCAAACCCTAATTCAAGTGATGTTTAAAAGCTAATTCAGACTAATAGGTTGAAACTTACTTGTATTTAAAGGGTTTAAATATTTTGGTGGCCCCTAGTAAGATTTTTAACAATTACTTCTAGTCAAAAACTGGTTCTTTTGAAGGTAAAGATTGCCGATCCTTGTTCTACATGTACCAACATGGTTTACAGTCTCTGAGCTATAGGCGCACACTCACTGCAACTTCATTTCATGCTAAATTAACATGTAAACAAATAATTCTGCATTCTAATTCAGCATCACATGGAATTTAACTCTTGGTGCAGTGAAACTTGGCTGAGCAAGGATTTCTGACTCACTAAGCACTTTGTTTGCATAATATTTAGGCTGCTAGTATGCTGTTTTGGATGAATTGCCAGCACTCTGGTAATTGGATTCATTAATCCAATAAGTGGCTGTGTTTTTACACACAGATTTACACTACACTGGTATGCTGTCTCAGTTCCTAAGCAAGCGCTCAAATCAGACACGTGTTTAGCTATCAGTGATTTACATGTGTAGCTCATCCAAAATCATGATTTGTATCTCCAATGTAAACAGCCAGGCTAGAGATGCAACCGCCCGAGTCCTTTACAGGCAGGGCAGGCTGTAAATTATTTATTTTAGAGAGGGGATCCCACTCACCGCTCTCCCTCCCCCTCCCCCATTCTCTCTGTCATAGGAACAGAAGCCCTTTGGGAGCGGAAAAAGCTGTTTTTCATGTGGTGATCAGTCACTCTGCAGATAGACAGCGAGAGCGAGCAAACACTGTGCTGAACTGCTGCATTAAATGTCCGTATGTAAAAGTCTATCTTTCTCTCTCTCTCTTTCTCACTTCCACTCTCACTCACTCCCTCGCTCTCTTTCTCATACCTAATTAAACATTAATTTGGAGAAATGCAACCTAAAAAAAATAAACACCCATAAACTCTTGTTTTTGATCTTTGGCCAGTCTTTGCACAGCTTGCTTTGCAAGGGGGATTTGGCCCTGAGACGATCTGACCTGTGAAGGCAGTGGAGGTTTTGATGTGCTTAGGGAGAAATCCAGCCCATAATTTAACCTTTTCACCCCCTCACTGCTCCCACTCAAACCCCATATTAAAGCTTAATTCTCTGAATGAACAGGCATGCTTGGGCCAGGGTGGTGGTGGTGGGTGTGGGTGGAGAAGATGGGGGGGGGGGTAAGAACACATGTGATCCACTGCTTTTTCCATGCCGACTCACCAGCAACAAGCAAAAAAAGATGGATGTCTGCAGCCTGAGCAGATTTATTTATTTTTCTTTTCCGATTAGCCTGCTTTAAAGGCAGCCAGGCGCTGTGCTGTTTCCCCCCCACTCTGCTATCTCCTAGTCTGAGTGACTGTGTTGCCTCCCCATGTGGGCGTCAGTGTGAGAACCCCAGTTATTTCATCTACACTAGGCTGCACATGATAATTAAACCATGGGGGCTGGGGAAGGTAGGTTACATCTTTAAGTAATAACCCCTCCTCTCCCACTCTCAACACACACACACACACACACACACACACACACACACACACACACACACACACACACACACACACACACACACATACTGACTCCCCCAGCCAACCACCCCCACCTACCAATCCCACCGCAGGCTGTGGGAATTTTCTTTAGTCACAGTCTACTTGCCAGGTAAACAAGCCTGAGTGGAGGGTGAGGATCAGAGAGGAGTCGGAGCGAATGAAACAGGGGAGGATGTAAATGGATTTCTCACCGCACCTCTGCTCCCGCCACCAATGTGCCACTCCACTAACGAGTCAATCCCAGACCCCAGGAAACCCAAGGCTCTCAGAGAGGGGACTTTTTTTTTTAGTAGGGGGAAACGAGTTCTGCACACAAACACACCCCTCCCATCTACCCCTCTACCACAACACTTCCCAACAACCCCCACCACACACACACACACACACACACACATACACACACACACACACACACACACACACACACATACCCATCCACCGGAGCTTGGGGGTCAGCTTTGGCTTGAGTGAAGATGTGAATGATAGTGGCGCCCTACCTGTGACCTCTTTCTTCCTGCCTTGCTCTCTCGCCCCGAACCAGTGAGTGATCTTCGTCAGGATCCAGATCAGGAGTTAAGAGGCAGGTCAGCCGTGAACGCTGCGCTCGGGGGCCAGTGCACCGTCGTGGCCTGAAGAACTCTAAAACGTTGAGCGAATGCTGAACGTTCAGCTTCACTCCTCAGCCCAACGACTCCATCCTTCAAAGAGCCCCAAAGAGTCTTTTGAGGCTGTGGGTGGACAGGCCGAGTTGAAGTAAGGCTACCATACACAGACTCCCCCTTCTCTCATAGCCAGATAGCCCCTGCCAAAAAAAGCTTTTGAAGTTTTCATGTACCGTGTTTGGGAAATATGGATTGCATGGGAAATATAGGGGCTCAAAGGAGAGAGTGCGAGAGGGAGAAAGAGAGAGAGAGAGAGAGAGATGGTGGGAAAAAGAGGGGAAGAAGAGTGAGAGAGTGAGAGGAAACGAAATGTATGTCTTGTTGACAGCATGCAGGTGTGTGCCAAAGAGGAAAATCTATTTGAATCGATCCAAGCGAGAGTGGGAGACTGTGGTTGGGGATTGGGCTCTGCAGTCTGACTCCATTGCCTTTTCACTGCACGCTGCATCAAGGGAGCCTTGATCACGGTTGTGGACACGGTGTTAATTAAGATGCCTTGACGTTTATATATCGGTGTGTGTGGCCTCCATCCTGGACCTGGCCTCCGTTACACTTTCCCTGTGAAGTAGGGAAATGGAATTGGAAAGCGCGGGAGGGAGGGAGGGAGGGAGGAAGGGAGGATGAGGAGGTGGGCTGAAGGTGCTTATGTCTTGGGGAGAAGCTCCGCTCGGATTTGCCTTCGTTTGTCTCGTTGATCTGCTGTACCCTGACAAGCGTAAAGTGATCGATGTCTTCCGTTGTTTTGTTGCCTTTTTTCTCCCCTACCCTGGTAGCAATATCCTCTATAATCCCACGGTGTCATTAACACACACACAGTGGCATTTGTTTGGTATGGATTCATTGATTTATTGATTACGAATAATACAAATTATAACACGTCGATGTGGAGTGGAGGACAGTGACGACAGATGATGGTGGCTAAAGCCCAGGGGTGTTTGTTTGAAACACATGCTTGCTCTTAATGGATGCAAATGAGAATTTAGTAACCCATTTGGCTTAGACGCCCTATTTATTGCTCCTGTGTTTTCCCCCTGTTTGAATGCTTAGACTTTCATCAAGTGCAGCCGCTGCTGGAGTTGTTTCAAATAGCCCGTGAGACTTCAGGTTGTTCTCCTGTCCCTCCATGTGGGATATTGACCAGTTGTAAGAGGAGAAAAAGGACCTTGTGTATGCAATTAACTCCACCAGTGAAGTAAAGCACACATCAGTGTGACAGGATAATGTTTTTAGGTGATTACAGCCAGTTATCAGTGTGCAAACCTTACAAAACATGCAGCTCTACTTGACCCAGCGACACGCATTGTCTTCCATTACTTGTGATTAAACACTGTGCGTGGCCACTTTCCCGGTAGCTAATGCCCAGTGGTGGACGGGCATCGGGTTGCTCCAAATCCTCAGCATTCTCAGCACTCCTCACCTCATCCGCTGGCCAGAGGACATTTCAGCCTAATGATCTCACTTTTCCAACCTCCACCCCCCCCCACTTCCCTTTTGTAGGTGTTATTTCAGGTTACATTTTAAGTGCGTCTGTAAATACTCGAGCCCCATAAACTTTCTGCCAGTTCCTGGGTGGAAGCCGCTGAGTTGTTATGCAAAACTACAGCACCATGCTGCTAGGAGTGCCAAATGGATTAAGGCTGTGCACAGAGAAACCAAAAAAAGAAAAAAAGAAAAAGGAAAAAGCAAAAAAAAAAAAAAAAAAAAAAAACAGACACCATTTTCAGTTTCACAGTTCCACATCATTTTCGCCCGGAGTGTCGGATTTGCTTCCAGTGTCTGTTTCTTTTTCTCAAAACAAGCATTGACACACTTAGGGGAAAAAAACACCTCTCTCCAAATGTTTCATTCTATGCATTCACAGGCAACACAACACTAGAGTATGTAGTCCCTCCGAAAATGGGTGCTAAGAGCTCGCTAATCTGAGATTTATGTAGAGGTTTTAATGCAGTGTGCATTAGCGGGCTGTGAATATTTATTTCTTAACTATGCTAGACTTGTTCAATCAAATTTTAATTGAGGGAAAGACGGAGATATGGGCTTGACATTGCGTGAGGAGCTGCAGCAGCTTTTATAAAGTGTTGAGATGTTAAAATCTGCATGTGTTTTGAGTGGGCATCCGAACACCCCGAGCCCTCCGAGCGAATCAGCATATTTACTGACTTTATATACACTTACTTTGGAGGCATTTACTTTAGATTGCTTCCTCTCACCTCGCCTGATTCCTACTGACAACACTGAGTGGTTGGGGGGTGGGGTGGGGGGGTCAGATGATGGCAAGTGTACCCTAACATCCTCACACGCATGCAAGGAATTCATCACAAACTCACTCGCATACTGAATGTGCATATGAACACAGTTGCATGTACTGGGACATGCGTGTAGAGAGGTTCAGACATTCCCACATACAGTAACCCAAACACACACAAGTATCATAACAACCGTATGCACA